>NC_056741.1:824700492-824752992 GCF_019279795.1 Protopterus annectens | reverse complement strand
AAGACAGATTTTGAAAGTTTTGTTGCAGGGTTTAGCTTTGGTGCATGGTGATTCAGTGGATTATACTTTGTGAGTGACATTGCTCTTATGGATGTATTGTGGCATGTTTAGATTGCCAGGGTTGTTAGGATCACTAGATTCGAGGGATGTCACTGTATTTTCTGCAGCAGTGCACATTTGGTTGTGTATATCTAAAATGGATCAGGTAGGGAAGGGCACGTAGATAGTTCTTGGGTAGGAATGAGTGGTTGTGTCTGGTGGGTTGAGCTAGGAGTTTACTGTGGACCCATGTAGGGAGTCCTCAGGAATAGTTTTTTTGGTCAGTAGGGGGCAAGGTGATAACTGGTACTCAGTTTGTGTGTATGATGATGAAGCCTTTTTATTGTATAAGTTTTTTGGGAGAGAGGTTTTCCACTCATTACTTTCACATGGGAAGGGCCTCAGATTTAGCAAGGCAAGGCAGATCAGTTGAAGTTATTAAGAGGGTGGGTCATTTTTCTTCAAATGCCTTCTTGTCTTATATTAGATAATTAGCTAAAGTGGTTGGATTATTATTATTATTATTATTATTATTATTTGCATTTTTAGACAAGGAGATTGTCATCTTGGGTCATTCATATATTCATTGGGTGGCAAAGCATGCTGCATTTAGGCTGGCTGGCCATGAATTGGGTTTACATCACTTTGGGTGGAAAGTCATATGGCATGGTATCAGAGGCCTCAGGTGGAATCAGCTCATAGATGAGTTTGTGTTTATACAATCACGGATGGGGCTTCCTCCAATATTGTAGTACATTTGGCAGGTAATGATTTGGGAATAATTCCAAAGTGGCAGTTGGTATGTAGGATGAGATAGGATTTGGTTACTTTCAAGAGGGTATATCCGGGTATGTCGATTGTGTGGTCTGAAATAGTACCATGTTTATTTTGGAGGAATACTGTCAGTTTTATGGCATTAGAGTAGGATCAGCAGTTTGTTAATTGTAGGCTGGCATGGCAACTGATTACTTTGGGTATGCATATGATAGAGCATAGGGATTTTGATGAAGGGGACCTTGTTTGGTTCAAAATGATTCGAGTGCACCTGAATGAGTTTGGTTTGGATCTGTTTAATTTACATTTAGGTTTGTTTTCGGAGAGTTTAGTGAAAGTCCTGCAGTAGGTGAGGGGAACAACTTGGGTAAGGATAATGGGTGTAGAAGCAGGGCAGGCTTGTCCCTCTGGTGTTGGGTGTTTGACTCAAAGAGTAAGGGGGAATGAAAGTGAGCGGTAGGATGCTACTTGATAAGAAAGAATATGTCAGCTGTGGTGGTGATAATGCTTATTTGGGCAGGTTGAGTGGGGATACGCTGCCTTGATGAATGTTCATGTTGTGATTAACAAATTAAAATGTTTCAATAAAGTTATGTTATTGGAAATTTAACAAAAGGTTGTCAAATGCCATTTTGTTTTGGTGTAGTTTTACTGAAGGGGATCAGGAAAATTAAGGTTTGGGAACCAACCAATTTGTCCAAAGACATCTTCAGTATTTTGGGGCTATGCAGAGATGATAAGAAAGGGGGTTAGGGTAGGTAGAAGGGGTGGGGAAGGATGTTAAGGCTAGGATGAAGTGGAACGAAGTTACGTAGAGTTGTGGGCGAAGAAGGGTTAATTCAATATGGCGAGAGTTGGGAGGAAGTGAGGAAGGTATGAGGTGGAGCTTAGAGGATTTTATGTGATTGTAGCTGGGAAAGGGATCTGATTTAGGCGTGATCTTCCTACCCACCTTCCTTTCCTATTTTTGAGGATATTATGGATTTTGTTTGCCTTTGTGGGTTGGGTGCTTAGGCAGAGAAGGGGACAGTCTTGTCCCTGTTCTGTTACTCCTCTGGTGTTGGGTGTTTGATGCAAGGAGTTTGGGGAATGAAAACAAATGGTAGGACACTGTTTGATAAGTTAGAGTAAGTGAGCGGTGGTGACAACGCTGGTTATTTGACAGGGTGAGCAGGGACACGCTGCTCTGATGAATGCTCATGTTGTGATTAATAAATAAAAATGTTTCAATAAAGTTATGTTATTGGAAATTTAATAAAAGTTCATCAAATGCCATTTTGGTGAGCTGTGGTTTTATGAAGGGGATCAGGACAAATATATTATTTCCTTGTATAAAGAACTACATGATGCATACCACTGACATTTAAAGACATTATGCCTACTACTTGCACGAGTCTATCAGCAACAGCAGCTGTACTTGAATAGAAAACTGTGAAATATTAAATGCAAACATGCATTATTACAAATTAAGCGGACAGTGAATGTGAATAGGACAAATGCCAGTAAATAAAACATAAAATTATTTCAAAACAGTTGAACTTAATTGAGAGGAAATGTTGAACATGATGTGACCTCCTCAACATTCAGCTCTGTAGTTATGATATGTAGAAACCTGAAAGGTTAGTATGTGCCTGCTAGCCAGTGATGAAAATAAGAGACTCTGTCCCCAAATCATTTATACTTTTCTCCTACCACTGAGTCCTTTGCAAAGGAGAAATCAATTTTTGTTTCATAATGTTTGTGGGAAGTCAGTAAAAACTGAAATAGCAGAAACAGTAGGACTATCATCAGTCAATGTTCTGTCTTGTATTGCTGTTGGCAGTACTGAGTCTGTATCTTATATTTTCAAAAATCTATCACAGGTTGAAGGAAGGTGAAAGAGCATGCAAAAAGGAAAAGATGGGGAAAGCAATGTAAGAAGATCTGCAAACTTCCTCAGTTAAATGTTCTGTAATCTGACATGCACTGCTTCCTACCAAACAGAGCTATTCTAAGGTGTTCGTATACACAGTAATCATAGTTTTGTAGTACTGGTATTGAAACTTATCTCTGTGTTTTTATATACTGCAATATAGATTTCTTCTTCAACTTGTTTCTGCTGCACAGTAAATGTAGAGTTAGTCAATAACTCTTTAAGTGTCTGCCGGCACTCAAACTAATGAGCCGTGAAATACCTCTGTACTGGTAGGTTGGACAGTAGGCTCCAGGATCTGTAAAATGATCAACAAGAGGCTATATCTCCAAGTTGATGCTAACCTCAGTCTCAGTCTCTTTAGGTAAACGCATAAGAGTTTGGCGAATAATCTATTATTTTTTACTTGGTCACATGCAAAAACAAACATGATAAGCCTGAGGCTTCCCATTCTCCTCAAACATTCTGGCTTGATTTATCTTGATAAGTGCTGCTGAAGACTGCATCAGCAAGTCAGATATTTTGAAAATGATTTGCTTAGCTCTTCTCCATTTTGGTTTTGACCTGCTGAGATCTGTATTAATGCTGTGCACTTAAGCATTGAAAATGGGATTATCTGCAAACACAATCCCCTTTTACTGATGCACAGTTAGTGTAGCAGTAGTTGATAGCTCCTTAACGTATTAGTGTCTGCTAGCACGCATACTAATGTGGTATGAAATGTCTCTGTGCAGGTAAGTTAGACAGTGAGTTCCTAAATCTGTAAACATAGGGGTCTAAACAAACAACTATACTTCCTGCAAGCTCTCCTTACTCTGGAGACTTTAGATGTCTGTGTAATCACTGAGACATGGTTTAAAGCTGAAGAGAACACCCCAGAAGTACAGGGGTATAATGCCTTCCACACATTTACATCAGCTACTGCACAGGGAGGGACAAAAGGTGTCGGTGTCTCAATTTACTTCAAAAACAAACAGCTCAAGGCTGGTCAAACAGTATGATTTGCTTGAACTTCTCTACATCCATATTACCATAGGCAAAGTCTATACCATATCCTTGCAAGCTATTGGTCCCCATCTATGACCTAGGAAATCCATAACACATTCTCACACTGGAAACATTTCACATTCAACCCAACATCATATTTATGGGTGACTTTAACTACCTCACTGTAAACTGAGAGTCATAGATGAACTCAAGCATACACGCCCATAGACTCTTGAACTTTGTAAGCACAGAAACACACTGAACAACCTATTCCTATATCCTTGATGTGGTCCTTAAAAACATGGGAGAATGTTATCACTCCAACACATACACTACAATGCCCCCCCCCCCCCCCCCCCCACACACACACACACACACACTGTAATGTCCTCACTGGTCAAATCAGATAATAAAGCTGTCTACTTTTAAATAAAAATTAAACCTGGGACCATGGCTAACCCTGGAACTTTTAGGGATTATTCTAAGGCAAACTTCCTACTAAGTGAGACTCTAGAAAAAAAATAAAGCTCCCCCATACCATTAAAACACTGCTGCCTATGCAGAATTGTTCACAGAAACCCTGAACAATCATCTTAATGCCTGCATAGACACAACTGCTCCTTTCCAGAAAAAACACAGGACAAACTCAAAAACCAAGCCGCCCTCTTGGAATCCTAGCACCAATAGATTGTATAACAAATGGAAAAAAAATCATAGCAAAAATAAGGAAGTGCAATACCTAGCAAGATAAAAACTCAGGGGGCTAAATGAGTCTACCCAAGCCAAATGTGAGGTAAAATAACCCTCTAGGCTAAGGACAATCACAAGGCATTCTTCAGTTATGTATACAACCTGAAAAAAATATACACAACAGCTGGACTAATTGTAAATGCAGCCACCTATGCTGAGTTGGAAGATACAGAAAATCTACTGGCCAACAAATTTAGCTCCTGTTTTAATCCACAATCCCTCCAGACAACCTTCAGGAAATACTCATAACCATAACTCCCCCAACTATCCCTGGGGAACATATCTTCAATGCACTCCCTTAATAGCACAAAACAAGACTTATTAAGACTAGTAGAATCACTATTTAACTGTAACCACCAGACAGGCTTCATGCCATGTGAATGGAGGACTGTAGCTGTCATCCTTTTGCACAAGGATAGGCCATCTGTGTTCCCAGATAACTACAGCCCCAAAAGTCTGAATAGTCTTGTATTCAATGTCTTGGAAAGAATTATCATGGAAATGACAAAAGTCATAGAAAACTTTCAGACACTGGATCAAACCATTTTGGTTTTGTTAGGAGAGGTCGGCCTGGAAAACTTCTTTGAGAGGGTCACTAAAGCAAAGGACGTATGCAAAGCAGTGCATAATGCCTACCTTGAACTGTCCAAAGCATTTTATTCAATAACCCACTCAGGCATTGTAGAGAAACTCGTGAAAGTATTTATAAACCCCTGTGTTACCCACTGGATAACCACACAGCTCAAATATAGGACCCAAGAAGTTAGGATAGGCAAGTCTACCACTACAAAAAGGAAGTCCCTAGTGCAGTTCTTTAAGGTTTGATACTGGGGACGCATCATTTTGGCAATAACTTCTCTGAAGTCAAGGCCAATATCAAGGGCCTTTGGCTGACAAAGTTTACAGAAACCAAAACCAGTTTGCAACATAAATATGACATGTTGGAGACAGGTATGTGCCTCAGAGACTACTCCTTTTCTGGAGCAGACTTCCCACAAATGTGAAGCAGAGTTCTTCTGTAACCCAATTCAAATGTAACTTGGTCTAGTGGATGGGAGGAATTGCAAATATACCACTGGTCTGGCAGCCAATAATTCTTTGATCATCCTTATACAAGCCTACATATACCCCTTAAAATAGCCCCAGGATATCAAAACTTCTCAGATACATTTGGAAAGCATGGCTAGGATTAAAAAGGCCCCACTAGGGTTGCTAGTCTATTAATGAACTGTGAACATGTTATTGTCCTAAAGAGACTGAGATTTAGATTAGCACCACCTTGGAGATATACACTTCTTTTGATGTTTTATGGTTATTCCTTCTTATCAGCACCAACAGCTGTAGTAAGCAAGCAGGTGTATACAGGAGTTCATTGGTTCATATGTATATACAAGGCTAATGACAACCAAGGCCTTTATGAGCCTAGCTGTGCAACCCAACCCAGTTGTGTGCCCATGTAACATGGGCATATATTTGGTGGGGTATATTAGTTAGGACATTGCTAAAGATTTAGAGGAGTGCATGTTAGTTAGGGAATATTTACTTTTGGCCTCTGTCTAATAGACTTGAGGGTGAATTTTCGATTTCCCACTCAGTGGTCAAGGTTTCATTTGAAAAGGGTTAGAGATGGACTCTGCTTTACATGGATAGGGAGCCTATTCCAGAGTATGGGGATCTAACTAGTGGGTCAGCTCTTAGAGGTATCTTATTGATGAAGTAATTAACCTGGGTGGACTTTTTCCCAAAAGGCACTATAATGGACTTCTTGGCATTAAGTTTTAATTCATGGCTTTGACACCAGTCATTGTCAGTATTAGCCCCCCTTACAGGATGTTAGTGCTATGAAGGAAATCTATGATAGCTCTCAGTCTGTACTCGGCTGCAAACCTAGTGAGGCAGAGTTACCTGACATGTATCCTTTAGTGTGTGTGGGACGTATACAAAGAAGGACTTTTAAATGTGGCAAAAAGGCTTTAAATGGGAGAGTAAATCAGATTTTACTTTATTTTTTCCAGATTAATTATTGATATCAAATTTTAACTCAAAATTTGTTTATTAATATTAATATTTTATCTCATAAAAGTCTCAAAATGTGATAGAAATAAAGCAATATGATGTGCACATACATTCAGATACTTTTGAACAATAGTAGCTTTTTATATCAAGTAATACTAAAGGTGCCCAACAAAAGAAAAAAAATTAATTCTAAATGCCATAGTAATTATTCAGCCAAGCAACAAAGCAGTTGGTCTGACAGTATCTCCCAAAATTCCAGTATACTGAACTAGAGCACAATGGTCACTGTCCATTGCTCTACACTGTATGCAAATAATGGTGCAGATTTATAACTACATCCTTCTTAAGGAGTAAGACTCACCCTAAAGATGCAGTCAGCCTTGTTACTCATGTGCTCCCCTTCATTCCCGTGCAAGCCTACTCTAGTTACCAGACACACCCACAAATCTACACAATCACACACTGACAACAAACAAGTGTACAATAAACATCTTCACAAACTGTATTACAGTGTCTTGGAGTATATGTTGAGGTCTCACCTATTGCACAGTTGACCCTCACAGTATGACAATCCACTAATCTCCTCTTTCTTTAATAGTCCTTGGTCACCCTGAGCCACATACTCCAATCCATCTACCACTGTTCTCCCCTTTCTTTTTTAACTTTGCTCAGTCTCATTCTAATCTTTAAAAACTATTCTAGATTCCTTTCCCTTATACATCCCTCTCAACCTCCAATTTCATAGTGGATTATTTATTTTTTAACTCAGCTCACCTAAAACTCAACATTCCATTCTCTATTCCAGAAGCCACCTTTACCCTGCAGCCTAGACATAATCACAGCTGTGGTACACTCCACAGCCTACTCATAAACTTCAACACACATCCCAAAAAAATGAATTTCCAAGTTCTTCACCTCCTAATTCAACCACCATTTGTGCAATTGATCAGCATCACACTAACCACATCTTTGGCAACTCCTGTATTCCTCTCTTTTCCAGTGCAAACTCTTTGGTGTAAGAAACTAATTATAAAGCACACACATATACTGATGCCACACAGGACCCACATCAGATAGCCCACATTTTATTCAAACCACTTTCTCATAGTTCTCTTTGTCTTTATCTTCCACTTCGCCCATCCAAGTTTTTTGCATCCTATCCGTTCTTAGTGTCCAGTCCTACTTAACTGCTTCCACATAAAACTACCTCAGCATAAATGGGTACAAATGATGCACCCATAGCTGTACCCCTAACTTGTAAATAACATTCCTCTCTGAAGTAAAACACATTTTTTGTTAAAACATGTTCATCCAAACATAATAAGAATGTGTTAAAACCCAGGCTGTATATTAAGGCCCTATTCAACCAATATTCTAAGTTCAACAAGCCCGCCCAGTGACGAATGTTGGTCACATCCAACGTCCACAATAACCAACCACGATTTAATTGCATATGTTCAATAATGCTCAAAAATTCAGTGGTATCTTCAATTCTAGATTGCACCATTTTCAACAAAAGTTTTAAATAATATATAAGGAATTCAGATAATGGTTCTGTGGCCAGCTTTCAGCAACAACTGTTGAAGGAATTGCATTATACGTGTCATGCTCATCCTAGTATTAGGAAAAATAACTAAGGTGGAATGGCAGGTTATGAACGATTTGGCTTTTAATAAACAAGTTGTTATTAATAAGCCAGATAAATGGGTACTGTAGTTGTATGGGACTGGGCCATGTATTATGCAGAAACCCAAAAACAGGTATCAGACCATCAATATTATGAAAGAATGTACCTGGATTTCACTTCAACATTTAAGATGGAAATTGACAGTTTTTTTGAGGTTAGCAGTAGAGGAGGGTATTATCTCCAGAGAAATATTTTGTCAGTTGACAATATAGGATCCTATGAGACAATATTTATATCTCTGACCCAAGATTCACAAGAATCCACATAGTCCATCTGGTAGGGACATTGTTTCTGGTAAGGGGTCTTTGACATAACTATTATCTGAATTACTTATGTATTATTTAAAACTTTTGTTGAAATATGCCTTTCAGTATACCAGGCATGTGCATATCTCAGCCCTTACAGGAACTGTTTAGTATCAGCGAGTGAGAATTTTAAAAAGTCTCAAACTTTCAGTCATCAGCAGACTTGGCCAACCACACTTCTGGAATATTGGACTGGATGTCTGCAAAATAAATGCCAAACAGGAGAGGACTCAACACTTATCTCCACAATACCCTTGTTGTTGTGTCTTTTGGCTTTTCCTGGTTAGGGGTTGCCACAGCGGAACTCCGGTCTGCTAATGATTGGCAGTAGATTTTTATGTGCCGAGCTGCTGGCCCTGACGCACAACCTTCAACAAAGGCACGCCCATTCACGCAGGTCTCCACACAGAAGACACTCTAGCTGAGAATTGAACAGGACAACGTCTTACTGTGAGGCAACAACGCTACCGCAGCACCACCACCGCAGTATCTCCACAATACCCTACTAGTTAGAATTTTACATTCAGAGAAGGTACTAGACAATTTTAGAAACAAAAGCGTTATGTAAACTAAATGACATAACTTGAGTAATTTGACAGTAAAAGCTGACACAAAAAACAAACAACCCCCCCCCAAAACAAAACGCAGAGAGATACTATTTTACCGAAAGCACATTGAACTAAAGAGGTATCAGTGTACAACAGTAAAGTAATTCAATAATGCATGGGAGAGGCACAATTCATTGAGGTGAGAGAATAAGAAAAGTACAGTTTAGTACAGTTGGCAGAACTATGCAACAGGCATGAAACATTCACAGGAATTCGTTAAAGTTCAGCTCATTTTAGGAAGACACTTTCATCATGTTTTCTTTTGTGATTCAGAAACATACTAGCCATGACAAAGTAAGATCTAATTATTGGTTAATTTGCATGTTTCCTGATTAGAAGTTACTATCACGATATACAGATCCATATTATGATTTTGGTTACTGTACGACACTTTAAAGAAACATTTTTGGTGTCCAGTGGTTTCCACCTTCCACAATCCACATAATAATGTTGTTGCTATTATGGCACTTTAAAATGTGTTCCCTGGTGTCCACATGTTGCCCACCAACCCCCTGATCCCTATAGTGTATTTGGTGCCATTAGAACACTTTAATGTATGTCTGTTGGATCCACCATACAAGTTATGCTATTTCTTTGTCTTAGGGTATTTTCTGGAACTTTTCTAGCATCCAGTGTATCCCTTTACACCCTGGTACCTGTAGTAATGTTGGTGCTGGTATGGCACTTTGAGAAGTATTTCCTGGTGTTTAGTGTATCATTCCATCCCCCCCGCCCCCCGCCTCCCATAGTAACAGTGCCAGTGTGCCAGTACAGCACTGTAGAGTGTGCAACCCCCAACCCCGGGTTCCTGTAGTAACACTGGTGCCAGTACAACACTGTAGAGTGTGCAGCCCCAGCTCTTGGTTTCTATAGCAATGTTGGTGCTGGTACAGCACTATAGAGTGTGTATCCCCCACACCCTGATTCCCATAGTAATGTTGGAACTGCTGCAGCACTTTAAACATTAATCCCTGGTGCCTGGTGCCCCCCCCCCCCCCCCCGCCGATCCCTGTTTTCATGTCAGTGTCATTATGACATTTTTAAAGTAAGACCTGGTGTCTATAGGCTTCTCCCTTTCTTGTTCAGTAGTTGATCACAGCCATTTGATCATGTTCACTACAATGACATTGTGGGAATGGCCATGCTGATCTTCCTGGAGGCAGTTCTGGGGACATTACACACAGTTAATTAACATAGACCTCTTTTCCTGGAATGCCTCATTAGCATTCAGCATGGCCACAGGACCAGCCCTTCGTGTTGTTGCATGTCTTCCTGTTGGAGGACTGTGCAGCACCATGTAAAGGTGCTTGCTGAATACCAAAAAGGTACCCATGATGTGCATATAGCACCTTTATGAATACAGACGAAGGTCTTTATCTGCAGGAAGAGGGTTTGTATATTTCCAAGCTGACAAAAAAATAAAACTATACCCGTGTGATGAAATGTGTTAAACATTACCAAAACTTTTACGTGGTTTTAATTTTCTTTGCTGTTATTATAGTGAACACTGGATTTTCAAGGACTTGTTTGCTAACTGCCAATGTACATGCCATACAGTGTTGTAACTCTGTAATAAGTATCTGTCCTAAATGGCAAATTGCAAATTCTTAAAATTCAGACACACCCTGGGATTCAGAAAGGATACTGTCAGTTATACATAAGGATTGCTGCTGGCAGTAGTCATTTACAATTTAGAGACAGCCCTTCTACTGTGCTTCTATGAGTTCTGGGGGGGGGGGGGGGCAGTTGGCATTCCAGGGAAGCAGCACATGATGATGAATCATGTGCTCTCCTCAAAAATGCCCGAGGTAATTGATTTATACAGCCATGCAATTCATAGAACTAAGTGGTTGTGTAAATTGTCAAAACCAGAGCATTAATTAGCTAGGCCAAAATTTCACATTCAGCCATTGCTTTCAATGGAAAAGATCACATTAGAAGTAAGTATTGTGGAGTTTATTGGAGAGATAGTGGTAGTGGTAGTGGTGGCGGTGTGTGAGATCATTTGTACAGGTATTGGTCATACCAGCTGAATGTGTGTGTGAGTGTATCTGTGTGAGGAGGATTGGCTTTCATACCTCTCAACTCCCCATAAGTTAATGAGCACTCATTATATATGGAGATGGGAATAATAGACCCGAGGGACACTTAAATATTAATCTACCTCACTTGAAAAGTTAATGGAACAACAGATTTTGCAGCAAGAAGTTGTAACTCAATGACTAGATGAGAAGTATGAAACTCTAACGTCTGGCATTATTAACTGCATTCATCTGTGACAGAGACATGGCAAATGTAAGAGGAAAAATCATGGATGTTCTGTTAAATCAAAGGCAGCTGAGAGGTATGTGGCTGTGTCCCTGTGTGTGTGTGTGTGTGTGTGTGTGTGTGTGTGTGTGTGTGTGTGTGTGTGTGTGTGTGTGTGTGTGTGTGTGTGTGCTTGAATGCATGCATATGTATGCCAGAGTAAATGAGGGGGAACATGTGCCAAAGTGAAGCATGGGCCACCAGTGGTGATTACTACAGCAAAGTGCTTGTTAGCACTTGCAGAGGCATGCGAATTAATTGAAAATTACTTTTTTTTTTCACATTCCAACTACATCATCACTGAATTGCTGTTTTTCACAATTGTGTTATAGGGCTCCTTTTGCCACAGCCTTACTGCTTGTGACTGGGATCCTCATGAATTCTACCCATAGTCGATATAATTTTTTAACAAGATAAATCTAGTAGACACAGCATCCCTTTTTCAGTTAGTAATTTGTCTACACTCTTAGAGAAGGCATATGGAAAGTGAGAGTCTCAAACCTAATTCTCTGTGATAAACTGTCAGAGCGTTGCTATTCCTTGAGGTATCAACACACATCTACTCAGTTTTGTAGAGTGTGTTTGGACAAAATTAAAATAAGTTTGAAAACTGCAGTATTTTACTTTATTGGCATTTGTTTAAATTCAAAGAATAGACCTGAGCTTTATCCAACCATTAAAATGCATAGCTTCATCTAAATAGTGGCTTTTTCTTGTTACAGTATTACGTATCCCAAAATACTCAAAATTATACTTAGAATTTCACTATGAAAACATTTGTACATTAATACCATATCACCTTTAAATAATCAGTAAATAATGTAAAATAACTGTGGCTCTTGTAATCTTTTCTGGTAGGAAAGACCCTCACACTCAACATTTTCTAAGTACAGTATTTTAACTTTTTTAAGCTTTTAATATCCCCAGTACAATAAGAACAGAATAAACTTGTGCACTCAACATACGAATTACAAGTATTTGTTGGGAGGCAGTGTTATTGACATTTCCAGAAATACTTGATGAAGAATGTCCTTTATAACAGGGAAATGTTTTAATAACATTATATACATTACTTTCAAAATTCAGTTACTTATCCATTAAAATGATTAAATCTTTACTGTGATTCATTAGCTTAGGGATATGCTTTGCTAGTGACTTTTAGATGTTAGAAATGATTTTTTGTTTCTATTTAAAGAAATATTGTTTGTTTACAACTAGATCAATGCTAAATATAAAAAATGTGAAGGTTATAGCATCATCTATGTTCATAATCACATCTCTTACTTTGGGATCATCAATAAATGTGGTAGTCTACACATGAGCAGCATAAGAAACTACCTGTTTTATTTAAAGTAATATGCTAACATCAAGTCCTCTTGGAACCTTCAAGACACCATCAGTAATAAAAGTACATCTGACAGCACAGCACAGTATTATTAACATTTTGCTTTTATTTCATAGTATTCTGAACACATTGTGCTAATTCCTTTTAGTTTTGCCAATTTAAAATGCATTCCAGCGTCCACAGGCTGCAATATACACAACAATAATATAGTTACAATTGTAATGTTTTTTTTAAGTTATTCAAAATAAGGGAAGAAGTTCCTGAAATCAAATCAATGAAATCAGTTCAATAAACAACATCGGCTTGATTAGCTTCTGTATTACATTACCTCTTGAATTTCTTATTTATAGATGTAGCAGCTGTGTTTTAATGTTTTCTGATGAAGTGTTTGGATTTTGCACTAATGGTTTTGTTATTCCTACATAAACATTAGTTTGGTTGTTTTGAAGTTTAATTGGCCACTTACTAGTTTAGCTGTTGCATTTTATGATATAATAAGTATGAAAGATTGGTTATTCAGCATATCCATAAGGGCAAAAAATGTGTTAAATTCTTATTCGGTCATTTTTTCTGATACCTGCATTATCTTGTTTATGTCATTCCACTCAAATTCATCAACAGCTGGCAACAACAAACAAACCACAAATATGATGCATGCTACTTCATGGGTACAGGAAGTACATGAAACATTGATGGCTGCAAACATTTTTTAATTATAAATCAGATTGTACAACCATGAATGTATGAAACAGAATGCAGTTGTGTACTTAGAGTATGTATGCAGGAAAAACAATAAAGTTAAAACAAACTTAAAGTAACATATTTCCTCCAGTGAGCACAGTGACTCTGTCCATTAATACTATTCCTTGAGCTAAAATATAGGACATGAGGTGTATGGTTTTATTTTTGGTGGCATCCAAAAGGGACGGGGATGTGGAAGAGATATTAATATCTCAAGAATCACAGTTTATTTTAGAATATGATAGTTAATGCCAAAGACACTGCTTTACTATGACTGAGAAATGAACAATTCCTTTTGCAATTTTTGAAAATCATTCCTTGATAGTTTTGAACAGGTCAAAGTCGATCTTTATCAGTACTACATTAATGTATATTTAGGACAATATTTTGTTTCCAGAGAATATATTTAATTTTACATGAACTGCTGTACACTAGATCTACTTTTAGAATGTTTCTAAAATGTACTTATATTTGCAAATGGTAGTTATCATATATGGTATATTATTATTGGGTATATGTGTGCATCTCTAGTACTTTTCATTTGTGAAAATGAATAGATAAAATTATCTTTTAGATATGTTAGCCAATTTGGTGAACATGCTCTGCTAACAAGAATAACACAGTTCTCTGGACAGCTCCTTTATCTGACAGCCAGCCCCACGTTCTCTCCTTTTTCATTTGTTTTCTTTAGTTGGGAGGTCAAGTTACCAGAGCAAAGTGAAGTACTAGAAATGCTTGGGATTTAGGAACCTTCCATTTAAAAAGTGTTCGATGTTACCTCACCATGAGAGTGGAATGGCAGAGTTCATTTTATACAAATCCCATCTTTCAGGTTCTTGTATACTGCAGTAAGCAATTATAAGTTTATTATGATACACTGCTTCTAGGAAGCAACATGGCAAACATAGATACTAACAAACAATTCATCATACTATGCCTTACATGGCTTGCTACACAGTTAAAGAATACAACAGTGCTAATATTCAAGAATTATGAGTTAATTTACTAACTGCAAACCTGTATCATGACTTTCCTAAGTATCTGCTGTGAATCTTCTATTCTTTGTAGTCATGTCTTCCTACAAATCCACCATCTAAGAGCAGCTAAGAGAATTGTTGTTTTCTGTATATTGTCTTATTTGCTCTCCAGTCCCCAGTTTTATATCAATAACATGTGAATGTTTACTAAATGGTCTTTCAGAATAACAAAAACTGATTGGACTAATCTCTGAAACATTGGATCATTGATTCAGTATAATGCCTGATTAAAAAAAATGAACAATACTGATTCATTATATACTAAAATAATGTTTCTTTAAAATTTTTTACTGGCCTTCCTAATCTTGTCATGAACCAGTAAATTAGTACTATTAATAAGAGACTAGTAGAAGAATTAAGATTTGAAGTAGACAGGATTTTTGAAGATATTAAAGTTGTTAGTTCAGAGGTGGGAAAGACTGGACACTTCTGAAGAGCTGAAATAGAAGAAAATGTAGAGGGAAAAGAAAAACATTGGCGAAAAGATGCTACAGGAAGAAGTGATATAAAGTTAATTATAAGAATGAAAGAGACTTGGAAGATAAGAATACTAATATAAAAGAATAAATGTGTTCTATTAAGGAAGACAGGTGAAGAGAGGTTTCAAATAGGTGGGAACACTGAGGCTAAGATAAGCATATTAAGTATGATGAGCAATTAACCAATCTGTAGTAGAAGGAAAGACAAGGTTGAGCAAGTGCAACATTAGAAAATATCTTATAAAATAGGTGAGTCAAAGATTCAGAAAGAGATCATAACGATTCCAGCACCTCCAGTTGTAAACATATAAGAACTGAAACTTCAGACAATTGGACAAGAGAAAGAAATAAAGATGAAATAGGGAAAATTTAGAAGGATGAGTCTGTATTGTGGTAAACAATGCAGAAGGGGGCTGCGGTTCTTCCAAGGCTAATAAATTTGGTGCTGGGAAAGATGATAATGGGGATAGACATTTTTTTAAGTGCACAGCAGATAGAAAGAAATCTAACCACTGAAAATAATATTATCTTTAAAGAGAATTTGGCAAAATGTACTTTAGATTACAAACATTCACTTTGATTATGTGGATGGGATGTTGGCTTTAAAAATTCAGATGAACTTAAGATGGCATAGCTGATTAAGGAGGATAACATCAGAAAATCCATTATACAAAATAAAAGACAAATACGTTAAAATCAGAAAAATTAGAATTCATACAGTAGAAATGAATATTATTCGAGATAACATGCATAGAAATAATAACTAGTAGGACAGAAAAAAACATAGTTAACATGCAGCTGATAATAAAACAAAGATTCACTGTACAGAACAAGGAATGAGAAGTTAGATATATTATGGAACAGTGTTCACATGGGAAATGTAGTTTGATCAGGGAAATAAGTTCAAAGGGATAAGCCATATGGAAAGTGTTAATCCAGAAGAAGACAGTAGATTAATGACCAGAAAAAATAATTTCTTTTTGCAAAAAAAGTATACAGTAACTTTTCACAAAGTATACTCTCCGTGACCAGCTATGTGCCAGTTTCCCTGATCAAATGCTTATTTAGATGAGCACTTGTCATTACACCAACTTCATCTGAAGGATTCATAGGCAATTTATTTAACAACAAACTTATTTTCAAGACAATCACTTATAAAACATATCAGATGTTTGAGTATATTGTATCTACTGAAAACAGGGAAAAACTGATGATTAGGATAAAGAGGTACACATTAGACTAGCAACTAAAAGGCTTAAAATAAAGCTCCAGATCCAGTCTGATTAGTAAATGAAGTTTAAAGAATTGACATGAGTCTTGAATAACTCTATTTGGGCAATTATTTTAGGGAAATAAGTGAAATGTAGACTTTTTCAAACACCATAGAAGAAAATACCTGTTTTACCAATTGATAAAAAGGAACAAAGACTAACCCTAAATATTATCACCCAATAACATTAATAGTTACTATACTAACATTTTTTTCTACATTTATATATAACATCTGAAAAATGAGACTGATACAATAGGATTACTACAATTTCAATATCCATACCCTAAACTGGATATGTGGTGCAAGCTTGCCATCTCCTGCAACATTTACTTGAGGCATATACAACACTAAGGAACCAGACATTTTTCATAGGTACAGAGGTAAATACTAAGCTAGCTGCCCTTGTGAGCCATATTAAGCCTACTGGCCTTACCCATTCCATGGTCGATAATTATATATTACCTCTAATGAGAATAACTGGACTCATATCATATATAATTTGAGGGGGACTCATGAATGGGATAAAACATTTAGTAGCTACCTTTGTCCATTAGTAGTACAGGAGGCAGTCTTAGGGTAAATTTTCTGTTGCCAGTCCATAGATCTAATTTGTGATTGAATATGGACAGGGATTAACTTTGTTATATGTGGATGGGGAGTCAGTTTCACAGCACTGGCATGTTCTGTGAGGTATACCTGTCTCTCTAAACCATTCTGTTGATGTTGCAGAAGAGATTTAGATACCTAGACTGAATATTTCTGATGCCATCTGACTTGTTGATGTGTAATAAATCTATCAGTAATGGGTCAGAGGTTGCCTTGTATGCCAGACACAGGTCACCTCTTAGCTCTCTGTAGGCTATCGAGTATAGTGACAGGGCTTTGAGTCAGTCCATGTAGGACGTATTGTTTAGGCCTTACATCCTTTTAATAAGGTATCTTTGTGGGCATTCCAGTTATTGCATGTGTCTGGACAGACACATGCCAAGGGGGCATCATATTCAATGATTAGCCTAATGAGGGTTGAGTAAAGTGGGGCCAATGACATCCCTAGATCCAGACACAGTTTCTTTGTTTATAGGCTATATACAATATAGAAGGACTCTCTTACAACAATGGACAAATGTTGGTAAAAAGTTAGGTCACTTTACATATGAGTTCCCAAATCCTGAACAACTGAGTCAACTCTTAGAGGCACATTGCGAATGTGGTAGTTGCCTGGGGTAAATGACTTCACAAAAGATACAATAATTTATTTTTATGACCTTTTCAGATCTTGATTCTGATTTCATTAATGCCAACAGAAATAAGCTTTTGCAGATTATGTTAAATAAAGGCTATACAACTGAATTGCTTTGTTTAATTAGAGAACTGTAAAGCAATAACCAGACAAGTCTTTGTATTTTTAAAAGAAGAAGATACTAACTGGTTTCCATGCAGAATAAGATTGTAAACTGGCACCTTGGCTTTTTTTATTTATACAAATAAATGATTATTAGAATGTTCCATGAAACTGATGTCTCACCTAAAATTGTATCTTGTCCTATGATATGCTCGCAGATGACATTGTATTACTAGCAATAAGCCATAAAAAGCTGGAATCTCATTTAGACAAAGTGGAAAATTTTGTAAGTGTGCCTTGAAGATAATTGAGTGAAAAGTAAATGCATGATATTTTAAGTCTAACGGAAAAAGCTATCAATTGCATATTAATAGTCAAAGGATAGAAATGGATTGTAGTCGCAAAGATCTAGTTCTAATGTTTAACAATACTAATACACAGTACTTGTATATCAACTATCTAAAATAACAATAGAGAGAGAAGTTTACACATTACACTGCATTGATAAAAACTTGATGGTTATAATAGCACTATTAATGACAACAACTAGATATAAACTTAACACTATAAAAATGTAGTAATGCGATTACACTAACAATATCAGACTTTTACAGATGCTTTATAAGCTTGTTTTATTTTTTAATCTGCTAGGATCATTCTTTGAATGTCTCTTATGGGAAGAATTTTCTTAATGGGGAATAAACATTAAAGGAAATGGCAGTCTTAACTAACTGGATGTAGGTAATAAAAATGTCCAAAGAGAAACTGATCAGTTCAGCATGGGAGGAGTAAGAAAAAAAGACCATAAGAATGTTTGTATAAATTGTTGAATTGAAAAAATGATTCAAGAGGCATTTAATTAGTATGGCCTGACTTAACTGAATAAATATTTTAAAAATATTTTAGAAATTATAGCAATATATAGTTCCATATATTCCTTACTTTTGGAGTGTGATTGAAAGAAAGTAGAAATAAAGGACAGAGATTATATAATGGAAAGAAAATATTCTGATTTCTGACAGGTGGCAGCAATGTGCTGAATGTACAATTGTGCCATCTTCACCTGTCTGCTGTATGAGCTCTGCTTCAGCTTAGAGGGATCGAGTGAGTAAGAATATGACTTGTATTTAAAGATTTATACAGTCGTCAGTAATTCCTGTGCATCAGTTAACAAAACTTTTCAGGGTTCCATTTGCACTTCTGTAATTGCAGAAAAACATTGTCTTTGTTAATGCCAAATGGACCGAACTTATGAAATACAACACGGCCTTGGAGAAAGGATGATATGCCTTTTAATTTTGCACTGCAGTTTAAATCAGCATGTTCACTGGATGACTTGTTAGTGTAATAAAATGTAATTACAGCTGTGTTTATAACTGCATCCATTTAATTTAGTTTTGTTCATTAGTGCTGTTTCCTCATTTCTCCTAAAACAAATATAGAAAGTAGCACATCATTTGTGTCAGACGTTTGACAGAGTCTTTGAAGTATAAATGGTATAATAAACTAAATTTGTACAAAAACAGCTGCATCATGATCTCAGAAAAAGGTTCAAATATAAGAACATTACTCATTTTGTAGACATACAGGCTGTTGAGTACAACTGGCTAATACAAAATATACTGTTTAATGTAGCAGGAAGGTGAATAAAAGTAGTGTATGATCACACTCATGGCTAAACTTGATAAAAAAGTTAATCTGCTACATTGAGCAAATGGAAAATGGAAAAAAAATGTGTTATTACCTCCTAAAACTAATTCTGATATTGCTCAGCCTTTGAGTATAAGGGGATTCTTTAAAATAAGGTCAATGAAACATGAGCTGAATGGTTCTGATCAATGAAATGGGAGCAACCTTTATTTGATCATGTGAACAGATATAACAGGTAGTGAAAGAAACAATTAAAAGTATAATAAAAAAAAAACAAGATAGACAATATGATGCCTAAGTAGAGGTGAAAAAGTTATCGCTCCACAAATGAGGAAATAATTTTAAGAAATATGTGAAATGGGGTAGTTGTATGAAAGAATATGCATATTGTCTAAGATAGCAAAAGTAATTAGTCCTGTATGCTAATTAGCTAAAGAGTTTACAGAGTTTTTTTAGCAACTTATGTCTGAAGCTGCATTGGTTTCACAGCATGTATTAAATGTCACAGTACTATTCTTGTCTAGAAAGTGTAGAGAGCAAATGGAATCAGGCCTGTTAGAAAATTGTAAATACCTGTTCAGACCCAAAAAGACAGGATGGGGTAGGAAGTTTGAGTCTGTAAACAGCTAGAGAAAGAATAAATCATCCCATCAGTTGTAAGGAATAAACTCACCAAAAGCAACTAGTTGGATATTCAATCAATGAAAAAAATTAAATGTGTTTTTGTGGGAGGGCAAGACTCCTGCACATCTATGAGAGGGGCATATCCCCAACACCCCTTGAACTTATAAATACCAACTCAGTGGCTACATGAACATAAAGAAATGGGAGATCTGTGTAGGCAAATGACTCACTGCCAGTGCATACTTAGAAAATTCACTGGCAGTAATTCTGTATAGAAAACAGTGACTGAGGAGCTCAGAGTCAGTTAGTTCAGCTCGACCAGACAGAATCTCATAGAGTTTGCACTCACTGAGGTACAGGGAAGCTAATATCCTACAATAATTTTAAGAAAGTATGAGTTTTCATTTTAAAAATGACATACTAAACAAAAGTGTTGACCATGATATTGTTTAAATTTATACACAAACACGTGTATAATGTAAGATGTGACATTCTTCATCTGGACTGAATGTGCATGCAGTTTAAGCTTCTGAAGGATGATGCAGTAGTTTTTGATTCGATAGCTAGTGACAATTCCATCTACTGCATATTATGCAAATGTGTCAAACATATGTTGGATAAGATTGTGGAGGATCGAAGTACCATAACAGTTTGATGTCCTTACATTCACTGCTGCAGTATTCTTAATAGATGTGATTCCCTGCCATGGAAGCTCATTGTCTGGCCAGGCTACCAAAGCCTAGCATTGCTTTAAGATATGCTGAATGTTACCCAAATGCTCCTTGCATAGCATAGCACATAAAGGTGATGTTCAGGTGTACCATCTATAGAACGTCTTTGCCGCCAGTCAGAACATTTGTTTTTATCATCAGTCTGTCTATGTCCATTTTTCACCAGCTGCATGCATTTTCATGCTATGGGTAATGCCTATGCCTGTTTGCTGAATCCTAGCAAATTGCAGATAAGTGCCCGCAGGCAGGTGCAAGGCGGTGCACTTGCACCCCCCTGGAATCGGCTGGCTGGTAGATTAATTAAAAATTTTTTTATTTAGGCATTTGTCTTTAAGAATGCTGTTTCAGTCACTTTGCATCTGTCCGCACACCTCTCAACCGTACGGAATTTCTCCGCTTTATTGGTTTTGAGGTCCAAATAACTGATATCATCATGTGCGTGATGATGTCAGCTCCACTACCCCTGCCCAGCCTGGGAAGTGATTTCACTTTCTGTGCCATAGTATTCATGCATGCGGTTCTTCAGCATTTGAATTCCATGTTTATTACAAACGTGGCCAGCCAGAATAATCAGTATATTACTATTCCTGGTAAGGAGAACTTCTTAGTTTAGAAGAAGTAATGAGCGGCTAGCCAGAAAGTATTCGATTTACTTTAACTTAGAACTTGAAGCATTCCAGTTTTTAGCATTTGTAAGGACAATGTTAGATTTAGATTTTAGCTGCAGGTGCAGTTAGGTTACTGCAAGGCACAAGGATTTACTTTAAATTCAGCATTCCGTTTTAGCTGCACTGCAGCTGTGGTTAGTGTTTACTGCTTAGCACAGTCTTTATTAGAAGCAGAAGCAATGGCCAGCTGCTTAAAGCAGCATTTCAATTCCACAGTGGCGGTTACAAGCGTGACAACCAGACTGTAGAAAAAATTTTTAATATTACTAACACCATTTGGGATAAGCACAAGTTCTCGATTATTTTGTCTCAATGAGACAATTATACTTACTGTATATTAGCTGCAAACTAGGTGTGTACACACTTGTAAATTACGATTAAGACATCTCTTATTAGTCTGAAATTTAATGAGTACAATGACAACATTTCCAGTCTTTGTTTCTTATCCAATCCTTTAACCTGATTTGCCTGCCAAAGTACCTTTGTACTCTTTCCTGTCTGTTAAGCTGGTCTCACTTGTAAAAACAGATAGCTGCAGAATATGCAATGTGCGGTCTGGCAACTGTTTTGTACAATGCAACTTGTTGAGACTGAGAGATAAACAGAAAAGAGACTTTTTAGCTTAGAAGCAATACGAATGGCCAGCAAGCAAGTAATACTTAGAAAAGCAGTGGTAACAGCCCAGACCAGCCAAATGCTTCATAAGACCTTTAAAAAGCTACTGTCTTGCCAGATTGTGGAGGGACTTCAAAATTCGAACTTGAAAAGACTAAACAAATGACTAGAAGATGACAACTGAAGGAGTTCTTCTTAGAAACAGGACAGACAGAGTGCTTATAAATAAATGGTTGTCAGTACTGCGCATCAGATTTCTAGTCATTTGTTTAGTCTTCTCAAGTTCATGAATGGGAGGACTTAACAGTTTTCATCGAATCTTACGACTTTGTCTTTGTGGGCTTTCTGTTTCCAGTATTCTGATCCATCAGTCCAGTCTATAGTAATAAGGACTTTGGGTTCTGTCTTATACAAAACAGTATATATATATATATATATATATATATATATATATATATTTTTATATTTCAACATTTATTTGTTGCATCAGTGCTCATAAGTCAGTCAGATCAGGCAGGGGCATTGAGAGGTTTAAAGCATAGCTGATAGATTTCTGTCCTGGGGTTTTCCATGGCAACAGTCCGTTTAAAGCTTGTGGCTTGCTGCAGATGGCACACAATGTATGTGATATTTATGTTTACTGATTGCTCAAATGGGTAATGCCAGTCATTGGACAGCTGAGTATTAGATCGAGGACTACTGGAAATACAGCGGCCAGGCAAAATAGTAGATGGTCAGGAGTCAGACTTTGCTGCTATAATAGACTTCTACTGTGAGAAGCAAGTCAGCATTCTGTTTTTTAGCTGCACAGCATTTAAATAAGGATTTTAGCTTATTGATCGGCACAGTCGCATTTGAATAAATATTTCAGCTAACTGCTTGAATGCGCTGATCTTTTACTTAGAAGCTCAAGCAATTGCCATTTGAAATTGATTTGCAATATTTAGAGCAAGGTTTTTATTTTGAATTACTTAGAAACAACGCTACTACAGAACGTTTTATTTTGTTTGAAAAGTGTGTTTGGTTTTATTTTGAATTGCAATATTTATGGCCAGCAACATTTATTTTACAGGAACATGGTTTTGAATTGCAGTATTTATATGTGGTTTAATTTGAATTGCAGTATTTTACAGCCAGCTACATACAGTACTTTACAGGAATAAGGTTTTATTTTGAAGTGGTGTGTAACAGGAACAAGGTTTTATTTTGAAGTGTGTGTGACAATGTTTTATTTTGAAGTAACTGTGTGTATGTGAGACAAGGTTTTGTTTTGAAGTAGAAGAAGAACCCCTTCTCTGTCAAAAAAAAGTATTCTACCTGTTGTACTACAAACAACACAAAACAATTTGGCATAAGCAGCACTGCTAGTCAGGCAAAGGCGGTTTGTGTTAGTAGCACAATAGGTAAAAAACTCACAAAAGCAGAAGGTTGTGGGTTCTATGTAGATGGACTGATACTGTACTGTGTTATACTTTTAAAGGGTGGAATTGGTGGATGCTGCTGAATGTCCTCTTTGGCAGAGATATCTAGTAACTATGAACCTGTTCAGTTTGCCGTCCTTTCCCTATTGCAATATCACTTTTTAATGTAACATAGGCAATTTATTTCTCAAGGGCAACAGGCACTTTATTTGTAGATGAAAAAATGAAATAT
Source organism: Protopterus annectens (assembly GCF_019279795.1). Classification (NCBI taxonomy): domain Eukaryota; kingdom Metazoa; phylum Chordata; order Ceratodontiformes; family Protopteridae; genus Protopterus; species Protopterus annectens. The sequence goes on along the minus strand of NC_056741.1, from coordinate 824,729,449 downwards.
TAAATTGTTTGCTAGCAGCTACCTCTTCATTAGTTACAGATCTTGCAGATCTCTTTAATGTGGAATTATTTAGATGACTTTTGGACTGTAGAAGTTTGAGTAGACTTTTATGATGGAAATATTCTTTGTATCATTGCTTACTGGAAAAATGTTCAAAACAAATTAAAAATGACTCTAACAAGTGTGCTGCTGTAATATATGTATATTTATGGGGGTGTAGATGGTCTCAGTTGTCTTTTGTAAAAAGACTAGGATTATATCGATATCTGGTTTGCTGACTGCTGCTGGTAACTTTTCTTCTGGCAAGTGACAGGAGTTAAAGTTTTAGACTTTATTCTAGCAACACAACAAATAAATAAAATTAAGGCACCTCCCCCTTGATATTTTGCCATTTGTCCCCCTTATATTTTTCTTTATCTCTGGGCTAAACGTAACAACAAAGAAGACCAAGAGGTTTTAGAAAAAGAACAAGAAAAGGAGGCCCCTAGCATGTGCACTTACACACTATCCTAAAACTCCTATACTGTAGAGATTATATATTATATATCATATTGAAGATGCTACAGAACAAGACCCAGACCAATGAAGTTACTGCATATCTATAAATGGCTTTGGCCGATTTTTGTACACAGTTGTGGTGCTGTGTGTGTGTGTATATGTGTGTGTGTGTATGTGAAAAAAAATGTTCAGAACTATAAATTTAAAACACTAACAAGTGGTGCTGTATATTATACAAAAGGGATATAATTCAGTTATTATATAGTAGTATAATTAATCAGGAAGGTGAATCAAGATAAGTGTCCCATTGGGGTTTTTGTTTTTTATTACCTTTTTTGTACTCTTGGGGTTAATGCCATCCAGGAAGAGTAAATGCCAGTCTGAGAAACAGATTCCCCATAAAGACCACCATGATAAGTGTCTTTTTTTTGCCTTGGAGCTTCTCACAACCATACATCTTGTTTGATTTGTCAGGTGTTCATCCTGAAAACCTTTCCTTGTATCTTGAGAACCAGCATCTTAAGCTTCTCACTAAAGATGCAATGGAAGGAATCTCCCACCCTGAGTGTCAGCCATTAGGGAAGAAGATGGTGAAAAAGGTACGACTGGAATCTTCCTCTGTCCAGCCTCTGCCTGGTGTTTCTCTCAACATTGTTACAAACCCGGAGACTTGCCCAGCTGTGTTGTCAGATTTCTCTGTTGTGACCGGGTTGGAGGCTGTTGAGGATCTGGCTGGCAACATATCTGAAAAGGCTTTGCAGGAGTCCATTTTGAATGTTCAGGGGGAACTATAGTTGATTTTTTCTGAGAGGCCTAGGGGAGTTCCTCAAATTTTAGTTGGTGAAGAAGTTCCTACTATGGTTCTCGACTGTCTTCCTGGGTATGAGCCTTCTCAGTTTTATAGGGGGACATTCCCTTAAAAAAAGAAACAAAAAACTAAACATATTTCTTCTGCTCCTAGGGATCTACAAATGTGAGTGGCAGGCCTTTACTCAGGGGCTATTTATCACTTTAATGTTATTAAAACCTCCTCAGGGGGTTTTGGTTCCTGCTCTTCCTTGGTCTTCTATTCCCCTCAAAGGCCTAGAAAACAGAATTTTTCTGAGGAAGAGTTGGATTCTGTTGACAAATCCCTGACTTATTCTACTCAAATTCCCTTTTCTCAGGAATCTATTAGTCCTGATATTCCTTTTGAGGAAATTTAAGATGATGCATTTTTTAAGTGGGATTGTGCTCAGGTCTCTGATATCCATAAGAGATACTATGAGTTGCTGCAGTTGGAATCTCCTAATCCTGTGGGAATCCCTCCTATTTTGGCTGCTTTGCTGGATGCTTTTTCTAATGCCTCTCATGTGCCTGATTCTCTGCCCCCTGCTCCCAAGAAGCCCAATAGGTTTTATATGTATCTGAGGATTGTTATTTTTGTATAAAATGTCCTGCTGCTGACCCCATTGTGGTGTATGTAGCCACTGATAAGCCATCTGAATTGCTTCCTTTACACAAATTATTGCCTTCTGATAAGTATAGCAGAACCATGGAAAGGCTGGGTAAGAAAGTTTACACTTCTGCTACCTTAACTTTTAGGGTTATTAATTATCAGATAAGTCTAGGTATGTGTGGGCTCTTCTTTCTCAGGCCTGTCAATGTCTTTCTGATTTTCCAGACTCTGAGGGTATAACTTCTGTTGCTAGGCGCTTCCTATCAAGTAGTTTTTCATTCTATCAAATGTAGTTATGATGCGGCAGATGCGTCTTCTAGGGCAGCTGTTTTTGGTTCAGTACTGAGGAGGTATTCTTGGTTTAGGCTTCAGCCTCTACTTGATGATATTAAGACTAAGTTGATGGATGCTCCACTGGATCCTAAACTTCTGTTGGGAAAAGTTGCTGCTGGTCGTTTGTCACTTCAGGATAAGGGTAAGGCCTTAGAGGAGCTTAAACATTGTTTATTTCTCCTGTTCCTAAATTTCAGAGAAACTACTCCACAAAGCCAGCCTTTGATCATAGGCAATCTTGTCCTTCAACTAAAGGTAAAAATTGTGGCAAATGGGCTCCTCCTGCTAAGGCTACTCAGTTTTCTGGGATTCTGAAGCCTTCCTTTCCTGACAAACTGGGTGCTGTATGACTATCTGTCTCTTCCTATTCACATTCCTCTTTCTCTTCTCCTTTTCTCTTTCTCTTCCTATTTGGCTTCAAATGACTCAAGATTCTTGGGTTCTGTCTATCACTCATCAAGGCTATTTCATGGTTTGGAAATCCCATTCTCATTTTATGGGGATTCCTCAGCCTCCTTGCAAACAACTTCCCTTTTTCCCAGAGATTCTTTAAGATTTCTTGACTCAGGCTACTGTTCAAGAGGTGCCTGCTCCCACAGGGGGAAAGGTTTCTACTCCAGACTGTTTCTAGTGCCAAGAAAAGGGGCACTTGAAGACCTACTCTAGATCTCTGTCATCTAAATACTAAATACTTTTTCTGAAATGCCTTCCTTTTAGATGTTGTCCCTTCAGACTCAACTTCCTTTGTTGCTCCCTCAGGCCTTTATGGTGTCTTTGGATCTCAAGGATGCTTATCTCCATATTTCGATCCATCCTCCTTTCAGGATGTTTTTGGTTTCCCTGTTGCTTCTTGGCATTTTCAGTTCTCTGCTTTGGTCTTCAGCTTTTCTACTGCCCCAAGCGTGTTCACCAAATGCCTTGCTCCAGTGACTGTTTTTTGCAGGCTTCAAGGGATCCAAATTTTTCCTTACTTAGATGACATGCTGATTCAGGCAGCCTCTTCAGAGACGCTTTTACAAAATCTTCATTTTGCCATTTCCCTTCTTCAGAGCCTGGGGTTCACAATAAAGTTCTAAAAGTCTCTGACTCCTTCTCAGGATCATGTTTTTTTGGGTTACAGGATTCAGATGGTGCCAATGCTTGCATACCTGCCTCCTCCAAAGGCTTTAACACTCATTTCTTTCTTTCACACTCTTCCTCCTCTGGATTTTATTACTGCCAGGGAGTTTCTGAGAACTCTGGGTTTCATGGCATCCACCATTTTGATACTCCATCTAGCCAAGCTTCATATGAGAAAGTTTCAGTGGTTTCTGAAGTCAGTATGCCTTCAACATGTACATCCTCTAGACTTTGTAGTTCCTCTTCTTCCTTGTCTCAGACAGAAACTTCACTGGTGGATTCAGAAGTCGTCTCTGAATCCAGGGATTCCTTTTCATTCCCCTCTCCTTCTCACGAATTGTTCACAGACTCCTCAAACATGGGATGGGGAGTGACATATGGCTTCCTAAAGCTACAGGGGGTGTCTTCGCCTCATCAACAGAAGGAGCACATCAATGTCAAAGAGATGAGAGCTCTTCTGCTGGTTTTTCAGGCCTTTCATCCTATTTTCTCTCCAGGGTCTCTCAAGATGTTCACAAACAATACCACAGTGATGTGGTATATCAACAAACAAGGAGGAAAGAGAGCTTATCTTTTTGCCAGTTGGCACTTCTGGTATGGGATCTTGCTGTCAAGTATCAAATGACTTTTCAGGTGGTTTATATCCCGTAAAGTCAGAACATTGTGGCAGACACTCTGAGCAGATCCGTAATTCATTCCCATGAATGGATGCTTCACAGGGATGTGTTTCTGGAAATTCTCCACCATTTGGGTACTCCTCAAGTGGATCTTTTTGCCTCCCCTCTGAACAGACAACTTCCTCTGTATTGTGACAGAGTCCCAGGTCCTCTGGTATGGAAGGTGGACGCCCTCTCATTTTCTTGAAAGGGGATGTTTCTTTATGCATTTCCACCCCTTCCTCTTATTTTAAAAGTCCTTTTCAAGATTCAACAGGATGCTCCCAAAATCTTGTTGATGACTCCCGTTTTGGCCGTGACAGCACTGGTTCCCTCTACTTCTGCATCTAGCTAGGGTCAGTCATCACAAGTTACCTCACAGTGTGGATCTGTTCACATAGGACAAGAGATCTCTCATCCATCCTTACCTGTCCACGCTTCAACTAACACTGTGGGTGATAGGATTCTGATACCTCATAAACACCTTTTTTTCTGAGGAAGTGCTGCAAATTCTTCAGGAGGCCATGAAACCTCCTACTAGGAAATCCTACTTGTCCATATGGAAGAGGTTTTCTATTTGGTGTCTCTCTCGTAACCTGGACCCACTTACTGTGGATGTTCCTTTGGTTCTGTCTTATATGTGTGAGTTGCTCAATGCTGGCTTGGCCTATTCTTCTGTTAAGGACAATTATCAGCTATCTCTGCTTGTCTTCCTTCTTCTCCTCTTTTAACCTCTAGATTTGAAGTTAAGCAATTTCTTAAAGGCCTCCATAATATTAGACCTCCCAGGAAGCCTTTTCCTCCTCCCTGCGATCTTAGTTTTTGTTTAAGAGAAGATGACTCAGGCTCCTTTTTAGCCTGCTGCTTTAGCTTCCTTACAGCATTGTTTTTGGAAGACTGTTCTCTTGTTAGCTCTTACTTCTGCTAGATGGGTGTTTGAGTTGCAAGCCCTTATGGCTTGTCCTCCTTTTTTTGATCTTTTATGAGGATAGGGTGTCTTTGCTCACTAATCTTTCTTTTATGCCTAAGGTGGTTAATGAGCTACCTTTTAATCAGTCTATTAATCTGCCTGCTTTTTTTCTTCTCTCAGCAAAGTGACAGCGAGAGGGTGTTGCATAATTTGGATGTGCATAGGCAACTCAGGGTTTATTTGGATAGGACTAAGGCTGTTATAAAATCTGATCAGTTGTTTGTTTCTTTTCATCCTAGATCTATGGGACTAGCTGTATCCAAGAAAACTATTTCTTCTTGGATTTCTACGGCTGTTTCACCTTTTTACACTTTTCATGGTAAGAACCTTCCTTCTTCAGTTAAGAATCATTTTACTAGAGCTGTGGCTTCTTCTGGTGCTTTCCTCAAGGGCTTAGATACTAATTCTATTCTTGGACTTCTTTGCATATCTTTACCAAGCACTACAAGTTGGATGGTATCACTAGAGCTAGGGCTGGTTTTGTTAGTGCTGTTCTTCATGGCTTTTTAGGGGACTCTTCTGCTGCTTCCTCCTCACCAGTTTCCTCTTGAGCTTTGGCACTGTCCCATCTGTTAAGAATACTGCAGCAGTGAATGTAAGGACATAGTACAGCTGTGTAAAATCTTACCATAATGGTAGATGTCCTTGCCTTCACTACTGCCATATTCGCTCCCTCCCTCCATCTCCCAAGTGCTTTGCCTTCCTGGATGTACAGGTTACAGTTTGGGTTCCTTGGACTGGTGTTCTTACTTGGGCAATCAGTTCTGTACATGGTATGCCTGAATGTCACCTTTATGCCCTATGGTACACAAGTAGCATTTTGGTGACATTTGGCATACCTTAAAGCAATGGTAGGCTTTGATAGACTGGCAGGACATCTGTTAAGAATATTGCAGCAGTGATGGCAAGGACATCTACTGTGATGTTAAGATTTTACACAACTGTACTATCACTAGTACTTACCTACAATGCAGACACTCAAATTGGGAAACACAGACATAAAATCAATACAACAGATATCATCTCAACACAAAAATAATATCAGAAATCATCTAAAATGGCAAATGAACAAATGGGTTTCAAATGTTCAAAACAAATATGTTACCAACTGAAAACCAATGATGCCAGGTGAAACACAGATATCTGAAACAAGAGACAGTGATTCTGCTTCACTAACATGACTTAAACATGTACACACTATAGAGATTTTTACTAATTATCTTAATTGCATGATAATCACTTCACTACCTGGCTATCTGTAAAATAGTAAATGTTTCAGACTTAGTCTCATTCTCATATGTATTGTACTACTGAATGACATGCTACCTTTTTCAGCCTTGTACCACTAAAAATGTCAAAGTTTGAACAAGAAAACTACAGTGTTAAGTTTAAGTATGTATGTATTCCAAGTATGCATATAATCCTATAATTCTGTACTGGTATCTATATGTGACTGTATTAAACTGCCACTGTTTAACTCTTATGTAACTATCCACATGTGGAGCTTTTCTCCCCGGGCCTCCGCTGAAAATGGACCTGTGTCCAGTTGGACTATCCCGGTTAACAAATGTAAAATAAATAAAAATAAATAAATGTGGATGAGTGGGTTGTTTGAAGCCACCTCCCCATCTTATACAAATCTTCCAAGGTCACAGTAATTCTACGCACAATAAAGGCTGCTTATCGCTTCTTTTTGTGATATTCCTAAAGATAATGATGATGTAGTTATTCTGTCATCGATATGACGGACCTTCTAAATTTTAAATTCCCCTTTTAATTTGTCAAGCTTTGATGTTACGCAACACTCCTCAACAATGTATATACCAGCTTGGCACATAGAATTTTGCCCCAGTCTCAGATGAAAGTTTCATGCATTCATCAATTACTCATCTGTTCTAACAGCAGATTGTATAGCTTTTTAACTGCTGTTTTTAGTCCACTATAATAGAAGGACAGGCCACTCATGTCTACAGGCTTCAATTGCAGACTATTTTCAATGATCTCCAAGACAAACTGAGTCAGGTGCAAACCAAAAAAAAAAACATATTAGCTGCCATTATCCTAAACATATCTGTAGCTCCTGAAGGGCTTCATACTAGTATCTCAACTTTGCTACAAAATAAATCTTCAAACCTTTAAAACAGCTGGTGACAGTAATTAAAAACAAGTACCTTCATTGCAGATTAAAAGAGAGATGCTGCAGATTTACCAGAGATTTGCTGAGTTATTACACTACTGTGTCCATTTAAAAAAATAATATCTTGCTGTATAAAAAAATACTTGGGTGAAACTTCCAAGCTCCAGTTTCTCTAGGATTCCAAGTACGGCTTCCAACCAAAGAAAGCATCAGGACGAATCAGCATTACTGAGTAAACAGATTACTTATGAATGCTTCTCGATCAAGGACAAACTTCTCTAGCAGTATTCTTTGACCTATGAAAAGCATCTGAAAACATTAGACATTGTACTCTGCACACACAGGGCAGTCCCCTTCCTAACCTGATACTTTCAGGGCTACCTCCAGGACAGGGCATCTTATATAAAGTCAAATAATGCTTTATTAAGGCCAAAGTCTATCTCTCCATCAATGGTCCATTTTTTCTGCCTTCCTGATTAATATTTATACAAATCCCAGAGAGGAACATATTAAGCATACAATATTTGTACAATACAAGGTCCCTTGGTATGTCCTTCTTTTGATTATTATTGCAGTATTACTACCTAATGTGTTATCATGTCAGGGATAGACAAACATCTAGCCAGAATACAAAAGCCTAGGCATCTTTCTTTTCCACTGAATGTCCAACATATGACCAAAGCAAGCCAAGACTATGTGATTCACAAGGGATGTATGGGCACAAATCACTTTTGTCTGATATGCCTGAGACTGTCAGCAGTCTTCTGCAATTTTTTCCTGTTTCCCTTTTTATTAAAGACATGCTGATGGCATGTGTGTTTTTTGTTTACCTTGTACAGCATGTCACTCAAGATACAGTTAAGTTAAATCTTACTGTAATATGCTGGCTCCTACTAGCAGACTTGTACTGTGCTCTGAATATAATTCTGTTCTGAATATAATTTTCTGTCACAGATATAGCCTTTTAGATCTGTTTGTAGTTTGATTTTAGGATTTTTTTTTTTTGCAACTGTGGGTGTACTTTGTCAGTTTTAGCAAAAATGGCCTTGTGTCATTATATGAGTTCCCTTTTAAATTATGCAAGGCTATTATTGGTTCCTATTGTAATCAAAACCACTGACAGTGTTCATTTATTTATTTATTTATTTAACATTTGTTTACCATGAAAGTCCGACTTGGAGCAGCGGAGGCCTGGGGAGAAATGCTCCAGATGCATATCTTTGAAACGTGGACTGGAAACAGGAACACCCGGAGGAAACCCACATGAATGCAGGGAGAACATGCAGACTTCACACAGAAGGCACTCCAGCTGAGAATCAAACCAGAGACCCTCTTACTGTGAGGTGATAATGCTACCGCTGCACCACTGTGCCATCCACCAGTACTACAAGGGTGCAGAAGCAGGCAGAAGGAAAACAGTGCATTAACACATTCTCCCTCAACGAGTAAATAAAGATGGAATCCAATGCTATTAGAAGACAGTGATTATTAATTTAGGTTAATTGTATTAATTGATGGAAGTTCTTAATAAAATGTAAGCAATGCAAACATGGCTGAGACATAACTCAGCATGGTTAACTTATATTCTTACTTGAGGTCTTAATTTTCTAATGAGTTTCCTTCTGCATTGTCATGTCTGGGGAGGCTAAATACATTACTACTTTCCATTTTTTTGAATGGTTTTCCAGACCAGATTTCCATATACAAAGATAAAAGTATACAATATGCACTGCAGAGCCATCCTACAGAAAAAAATAACACATCCATTATCTGTGGGCCATATTTTCTTAAAAGATTGCACTTATCTTTATTGAGACCAAAAGCAACACAGCTAACCACAGATACACAAAAAGACAGCTGTCTAAAATGAAATTTTATACTCAAAATAATTTTAGGATTTCAAATCAGCAGATCAGACGTGCATGCCCACCTGGAGGTTCATGCATACTGGTTCAGCTTCCTTTTCTGTTAAACTGTCTTTCCTTTCAGTGACTACATACCTTTCAGGACTTTGCGTTGAGGTAAGTTGCAGGACCTTTGAGCTACATTGCATAACATTATATCACCTCCCCTCCTTTTTAAGAGAGAAATAGGTCTGAATCTTAAGACTGTCAATTCAAGAACAATACTTTTTCTTGACTTACACTAGCAAAGCGAAAAAAAAATGATCTTTTATATTCTAGCATTTTTGAGCACCAAGACATGGTGTAACATATATAAATAGATGTCTTCAATCTCTAATTCCTTAAATGTAATTATGTTACCTGTCACGTGTGGAAATGATTATGATAGCATGACTGGCAGAGATTAAATGCAAGGTCATGAGAAAAATACTGAAAGATATTAGAGCACAATATTTTTTTTTACATGGTGACAAAAAAGAAAAAAAAAAACAGAAATGGCCAAGTAACCTATCCTTCTTTCATTTCAGCAAAATGGATCCTTATAAGAGGATGTTTCATAACAGAAATTAAAGATGGTACTAAAGCTATATAAAGCTATATAAAGTTTTGTTGTTTTTCAATGTAGAAGAATTAACTTAATGAGTTATCCAATTGTCTTTGAGGTCTGTATGCAATTTAACTTGTAATTCTTTATCATTTATCTTGTCTATGTGCCTTCTGTTCATTCTGAACTATAGTTTCAAATATTGGACTATTCTATACGTGGGTGACTCAGTAGCTTGTTCCTGTTCCTTACAAAATATTAACAAAAACTATGCTCCCATTTTTCATGTAAAACAGCCTTTTATTGGAATTGGTTTTACTTAATTGCACTCACCAGGATTTGGACTGATCTTGGTCAACAATGGTTGAGATTTCAGTTCATTTACATGTTTTCTGACAGTACATTCAGTAATGCCTCTATGTCTATCAGCATTCTTCTCTCCTGTTCATATATTTTAACTTTTGCTTTTGTGTTTGACACACTTTCATGATCATTCAGTAAGTAGAATTGTATACTTTCTTTCATCACTATCCTAGGATCTCCTGTTCTTTTTTTCCTGTTTACTATTCAGACTTCTGACTTTTGTCTGGCATATTCTTGCATAGTTATTATGCCTTATATTCTGCAGAAGCATTACTTTAATCTGGTCACTTTTCTGTAGATATTGACCATCACACCCTGTGTGACATGTTTTATAAACCATCAGTTGCATTCATACAATTTTTTCATCACTTTCATTTATTGTGTTCTTTCCCCTCCACTATTGTCCTTATGCTTTGCACCCTCTCTTTTAATTGTTTTGATTTTTTGTTCTTCTGTCTGATGGTCTGATACATGAGCACCACTGTCCTTAAGTTAAATCTGATGGCAAGAAACCCATAAGAAGATGCAGTAAGTAAAAAGACTTGCAGCAGCAGCTATTCCCCCCCACTGGCATACAGTGAAGTGTCCTAACTGGTAAACGGTGGCAAAGACAGACATTCACTGGTTTGGATACAAATGAATAATACCTGTCCACTTTTATGTGCACTCACCAGATGCACCACTCAAACATCAATCCCACTATTTAAAACTAAACTTAAACTCTTCTTTTCACCCAATTTGCTCTTTGCTCTTGCAATAACCCAGACTAACCTTTCATCTCTCCCTGCTTTTTTTTTTTTTTCTTTCCTTCTAACTATCTAACTCTCTACCTAACTCTCTCTACAAAGGCTGTTTGTATTACCTCCACTTCTAAATAAAGGAACTAAATCTCTCATCTTCTTTCTTTCTTATAAATAGACTGACTAGGTACTATACTTACTTTGTCATTACTGTCACTTTGTACACTAATACTTCAACACTAACACAAGATGCACCTCATATACTCAACTCAAAATTTTAATTTTTTTTTTAATTTTTATTTTATGTTTTAAAGCATATTTTATTTAATATTATATATATTGATATAATATTTGTTTAAAGTTTTTGTTTTGTTTTAGTCTAGAGACTTTTTTTCCCTTTTCTCCCCAGGCCTCCACTATCCACTGAAATGTTGTATCAGTTGGTTGGATAAAAATAAATAAATAAAATGTGGATACATAATATTATACATTATGTATCTGCAAAAGCTATATCAGCTCAATGTTTTCAAACCTTGGCTAATTCTTTCTTTCTTTCTTTCTTTCTTTCTTTCTTTCGTTTCTACCTGTTCTTGAGATCCTGTTTTCTGTCAATATTTTGAAAGAAAATCTCCACTGATTTATAACTGAAAAAGGGAACTTATGGTACATAAATGTGACTGACAATGGCAGTGTATGTATTAACAATCAGAATAGCTAGGACAGAAGTAAAGCAGGATATATATATATATATATATATATATATATATATATATATATATATGTATATGTAGGGTCTGACTGCTTCCTGACTGCTTTAGAGAATTACTAAACATTTTTCTAATTAACATATTAACTGGTACCCTACCTGATGAAGCATTGCCATTGTTAGTGATGTTTCTATAGTACTGTTTAGCCTCTCTTCACCTGTAACCCTGTGCAGTTTTTTCTTCCTATGTTTTCACTACAAATTGGTTCTGCACATATAGAGGAAGGAAGGAAGAAAACATCTTGAAAAGGCTAAGAAGAAGCTACCGAATCTGGCAAAAATATTAGCAAAATTATTGTTAAAATACAAGCTCTCACAGTAAAATAAAGGCTATAAACACATTTAGCAGTGTTTCTAGTCTTTTGGGGCCTTCAAAACTGATATGCATCAAATTATAGTTCTTAAAACCAAACTACAACTCAACTTTAATGGTTGAAAAGACAGAAACAGATGTGCTAAGATTTATAAAATCTTCATTTATTGCTCTTCTAGGCATCATACAATACATAACTTTGTTTTTAAACATTCACGTTATTGAACAGTATGATCTATGCAGAATCAAGAAGAATGCAAAGCCAAGTTTCATCAGAGCCAGATGATGTGGAAAACTTGGCTTTAACAAAATCAACTGCTTTCTAAATTCTTCCCCAGGTGCTATGTTTGCTATGTTTAGTAAAATTTTACATTATGCATTCATAACAAATAGTAATTTATATTATGCAAAGTTAGCAACAGTGAATAATGACAAAAGATCTAGTGTCTTTAAAATTGTAGTTATTCCAGTAATTCTCCCTTTTTGCCAGACGTTCCTGGCTCAACTTACCACCCAGGGCTTGTCACAGAAGTTATAGACAGAGTGGAGGGAGTTGACACTGGGCACTCCAGCATACTGAAGTCCAATCACAATGTTCCGGTAGTCTCCATTCCTTGCCATACTAAAAGCGTGCTGCCGGATCAAGACAAAATCAGGCTTGAAGGACCTGCAATATGAAAAGTGAGAAAAAAATGGAAACTAAGTCATATATAGAACAATGTTTAAAGATACAGTTTAATATCATAAACTGACAAAACGTTATGCAGCTCAGAATTAATATATAAGGTTTATGGCTTTTGATTTTTGAAGCCCTGCTTTCTCAACCTGCCATAAAGAATACCAGGATCTTAAACTGGTACATGAATAAAACATTCTAGACACATTACAGATTATTACTAATCCTGATGAAGTTCTTACGCTTTGTTCATACTTGTTACCTTAACTCATTGGGTCTATATTACAAGTTCAAAGTCTGAAAACTTTGAATCTCATATGGTTGACTCCATATGAGAGAAGTTTTGAAACATCGAACTTAAAATGTAAACAAAGTAAAAACAAAAAAACCTACTTGAACGCTCTATGCAGGGGGGCAAGCCCCCTGCACACCCCCACTACTTAAATATACCAACTCCGAGATCGCACTACACTGAAGTGAAGGGAAGAATTCCCTACAGTGATCTCCGGTGAAATGTTCGATGTTTGAAAACTTCGCTCATATGATGTCGATCATATGAGATTTGAAGTTTTCAGACATCGAACATTTAATATAGACCCAACCCATTACCATATCTCTGAACTGTCTAGATTTTCACAGAATGTCCAGATTTTTGCTTCATATTTCAGTCTGTTCTTCATAAAAATTGTGGTTTTCTGACAAATTACTGAGGATTGAAGTCACTGAATAATGACATATAATTGAGTTTCAGATTTCATGTCCTTGAGAAAATACATGCTAACACACAACCTGTTATTTTATCAATGTTTTAAGTTTATATGAGCAATATTTACAATCTTTCCCTATTTTTGGGCCTTTGTTTCCACAATATTTTTAGATTTGTCCCAATGTTTCATGCTAAGAGGTTGACAGGTATGCTCATTGCACCCTAATGATGCATCCAGGTGTTTCTGCACTCATATCCAACTGGTGCCTCTAGGCATCAAATAGTGCATGTTATTATTTACATTAATAATTCCAAAAGTACGCTACATACAACTTATTCAAAGATTTTGTCTTAAATCTTACACAGTGGCACACACAACTGCATTGATAGTTGACATCTTCCTAGTTCAGGTAAAGCGATATCAATGCTTGTTCATATAATATTTATCTATATTGTCATACATTTTATGTTTCTCTAAATATCTTGACAACCAAGCAGCATAGACAGAACTGCTTAACCTCAGATGAAAGCTCTCTGCTGGATGAACAAAATGCTGCTGACAGTATGTGTTTAACTTGAATTATTGCTGAGATATTGTAAGTTGTTTACAAAATATTATACATTTAATAGCCACTGTGTTTACTGTGACTTATAAAATCCAGTTTAAGACCTGAAATCTAATGAATACTACCACTATAAATAATAGTGTGTGTTGAATAGTTTGACATCTGCATTTCTTTGGTAACCCATGTGGTTGTAGAGATATGATCATTTGTTTGAAATGTAAAGGCATAACTCAGTTTTATTAAAGAGCTTATTCTCCACCCATTGGAAGTTACATTGCAAACGTTTGGCGCTCCATGGGGGGAATGAGTTAATAAGGAAGTGGAATCAATAATAACCAACCTAATGCCATGTAGACATTGATTCAGGATAGTGAAAGCCTACTGATACATCATGCACATTGATTCATATTTATTAATTCAGAAAGAAATTTCTAGAAGCTGCTATCTTCCCTCTCAGCATAATACCTTTGTTATGACTCTATAAATGTTGTGGTCACTGTGGAACACTATCACTTGTTAGTTAAGACTTTAACAATATTTAAAGTATCATGCACAGGTTGCTGATATTAACACCATCTCTGAGGTCAGGTAAGTCAGAGTAATTTTTATTTTTATGCTGTCTCACTGTTTTCATTTTTCCAATTCTTTGTAACTTTAGAGGTAGTATATTCAGAGGCTGGGGCATTGGAGGAAGAACACTAGCATTAGGGGTACACAGGAGGTATAGAAAAACAGTTTTCCTTGTTTACATTGTGTAGAACAGAAGTATTGTGCATTACATTATTAAGATTTTGTAGCTTTCCTTTATAACATTTTGAGTTCTTATTTTGTGAACCTTACAGTTCTTTATAGATCACAGACAGATTTATTCTAGTTTCCTCCCCAATTTTGCTTGAACCAGCATTTTTTTAGTGGAATGCTAACTCCAGCTATGGGCCTGTAGACTTCTCTTCTGATAAATGGGTTCACCACCACTTAGCTTCTCATATCGCTAGATCTGCATATTTTAGACATGCATACATATGTCTGTGCTGCCAACTTCTCTGTATTCACATATTCATATTTTCTGCCTCCTTTTATATTTCCTTAATAAGTCATGCCTGCTCCTGGGAGCTGCCATCACTTTTTCATTTCAGTTGTATATTCTGAAACTATGTATATGTTCCTTGGAGATGGCAGGTCAGTGCCCCAATATGATTTTATTTTCATCATTTAACTAACAATGTAGGTTCACTTAGACAAGATATTCCCTTGTTTTATAGGTAGCCTGGGATCACAAATAACAGTTTTTTTTGGCTTACTTGAGGTTACAAAATATGCAAATGAGATCTGAGGAGAATAAAATATAGGTTTTCAGATGTGCAGCCTGGTATTGTAAGTAGTTGGGTGGTACAGTGGCAAAGGAGGTAACACTTTTGCCTCAAAACAAGTAGATGCCTGGTTCAGCTCTTGTCTGGGATACTTTCCATACAGAATATGCATGTATTCTCTGTTTATGTGGGTTTGCTCCAGGTGCTGTAGTATCCTGCCATATTCCAAAGACATGGGTCAGGTGTATTGGTGACTTTTGAATTGCCCATAGGTGAGTGACTATGTAGTAAGGAAGAAACACAAGACAATCTATTTCTATTCCCACTCCGCTTGCCTCTGTGGATGGTGGTGGCTGCTCCCGAGGTCACTATTGTAGTGGGCTCTGATTTGTATACATGGCAGGATGGCCTATGATTATTGTGTTAGACTTTGTTCATCATTGTCTTCTGCTGTGCAGATTGTTACAGTGTTTTTCAACTGCGTGGACTCTGTTCTTCTAACATGTTAAGAAATTACCATGCCCAACCACTATACTTTACATCATTTTATGTTTTGTATGAAATTCTAACTATGTACATAATATTTGGTAAGCACTACCTTGCTTTATGTAGAGTATGTAGTTAAAATGATTGACATGAAGCATCTTTGTAAATCACTCCGTAATGCCTTAACATATTTTGCTGCAATATATCAAACAAATAAATACACAACAAATAATACCATAGTATTAGACAGGGAATTTTTGGTGCAAACAATTTCACTGATTTGGGTGGTATTGTATGTATTAATGTATGTACATATGTAGGTCTGACTGTATGTATGTATCCATCTGATTGTCTATGTGTCTACTTATCTATTTGTTAAAAAAAAATCTCACAAACTGTGAATACAAAACCAGGACACAGACCTTTAGAGTGGCACATAATTTATTGCAAAGGAAACAAGCACTTTCATCTCACATGTAATACAAAAGAGATTTCATCAGATCTAACCTCATTAGGCACATTCAGAATAAATAGTTTAAAATCAGTGACATGATTATTTTAATTAAAACAATTAAAGGCTCCTAAAGACATTTCAAAATACAAGACTCTTAAAGTACTTTATATATCAGATCACAAGTTAAAATTAAGACTATATAATAATGACCCTCTGTAAAAAATATAAATATTATTAATTATCTCAATTTAACATTAAGTTTTAAAAAAACATCCAATGGATGCCAAATCATTAATGCCAGGCAGGCCAGCCAACTTCATTAAAATGTAAAATCCAATAAAGTTCACATTTCTCCACAAGGAATGCCCAAGCTCTACCCCTAGTGTTTCGTGCAACCTTTTCAATAGCAAAAAATTTAAAATGATACCCTTGATGTTCTAAAATGAGTTTGTATAAAGTATTTGTAGTTTCTGTTTCTAAATTGATTTGATATTGGGGTTCAGACATCCAGTCTCTTAATCTATGCTCACTTATCCCAATATAAAAAGCTGAGCACTTCTGATACAGTGCTGCATATATGATGCCTGCAGTATTACAGTTAAATTTGCCCCTCACCCTAAAGGTAAAACCTTTGATGTCAAAAAGTTCTCCTAAGTGAATGTATTTACAAAGGGTACAACAACCACATCTGCCAATAAATGTCTGGGTACCCTCCCCAGTATCAGGAGTATGTTCAATCAAATTCTTAAAATTGGGTCCTTTTTGTCAATAAATTTAGGTCTGTCCCATATTTTTTTTCTTCACTATCTGATCTTCATTTAAAATCACACACTTTTTCAAAATAATATTCTTCACAATAAAATGGTCACTATTAAATGAAGTAATTAAAGATATTTTAAAATTCTGACTATCATTCTGCTCCATTGGAGAACAGGGTTGTATAGGTAGAAGTATTTCATGTTCATTCATAGTTAAAATGGGAGTAAAATAATTATTCTATCTTTTTTTGAACCACTTCATTTTTAAGATTCTCAATAAAATCTTTGGGGTAACCCATCCTAGAGAACATCCTACTCAATAAGTCACACTCAAATAGGAAATTCTCAAATACTGTTGTCATGCAGGTCATCCTGACAAACTACTGTTTAACTACTGATGTTTGCTGATTTAAAAGGTGGGAACTACTGAAATGTAAAAACATATTTGAGTAGGTGGGTTTCAATAAATTTTGGATGTATATCTCCCATGGACATGATCTTTTTCAAGTAAAACATCAAGGTAACGAATACTATTTTCTCCAGTTTCATAGGAAATTTTAAATAGATACTTGTATTACTGATATAATCAATAAAATCAATAACATTTACTTTGTCCTTTACCTAAAAAAATGAAGATATCATCCAAATATTTATTTATTTATTTATTTATTTATTTATTGCATTTGTTTACCAGAAAAGTCCACTGGGCCTAGATGACACCATTTTCAGTGGAGGTCCAGGGAGAAAAACTCCACATACATTAAAATACATACAAGAAAATATCACACACAATACAGAGTGTATATATATATATATATATATATATATATATATATATATATATATATATATATATATATATGTTGTGTCTTTCGGCTTAGGGGTCGCCACTAATGTTTGGTAGTGGATTTTTACGTGCCGAGTTACCAACCCTGACGCACAACCTTCAACGAAGGCACACCCATTCATGCATGCCTCCACACAGAAGACGCTCTAGCTGAGAATCGAACGGGACAACGTCTTGCTGTGAGGCGACAACGCTACCGCAGCACCACTACCGCGGGTTTTATATATATATATATATATATATATATATATATATATATATATATATATATATATCGTCTTAGCGCATGGAAAACAGTTTGAGAACAACAGTGCAAATTATTTGTATCCATAGTGTGAGCATAGAGTACGAATCATTTACATTCATAATACATATCTATATTATATAATGTTATTAGCACTGTTGGAGTTGGTGCAGAGTATCAGATTAAGGATAATAATTATTGGAGATATCTTAAATATAACTCACAGGTCTCAAACCATTTAGTATTAAACAAAAAACTGTGTTCCCATTCCAACATTACAATGTTTGCAAAAAGACACCCATGGGCAGCACCCATGGCAACACCTTTTTCTTGGACAAGAAATTCATTCTCAAAATAAATGTAATTATTTTTAATATAATTTCTAAAATCTCCTCATATAGGCTGATGTGGTCTTGATTCATCCCTTTCCTAAATAAAAATTCTGTGAACCACAAAATGCCAATGTCATGCTGAATCATGGAATAAAGATCTTTCACAAAAGTGGTCAAGAAGATAAATGAATTGTTAGAAATGAGATTATTACATTGTTTTAAAACGTCCCAAGAATCTAAAAACTTTGCAAAAGGGGCTGCAATGGAGTTTCAGGCATCAACTATAGGATGGATTATATATGGGTGGATTATACAGTTCCTTGTGGATTTTGGGGAGACCAAAATTGATAGGAATGACAGGATTCCCAACATGTAAATATTTATACTCATCCAAGGAAATATACAGATCTAACAACATATCACTGAGTTGTAGACAAATGTTATGATATGCAATGCTAAGTTCATTTTTAGAAACTTTTTGGCAGGTATCCTCAAACAAAAGACTATGAATTTAATCTAAATAGTCCTGTTGGTCCATAGCAACTAGATCACCTTCCTTGTCTGGTTGCACAAGTCTAATGCTCAAGGTTTTTACCCAATTAAACAGTTCACGTTCCTAGACATATTACATGGATTATTCATTTTCTTTAGTTTTAAGGCATGTCTTAAATCTACTTTACAAACCTTATCAAAGAAGGCCAGTGTTCGATATAAAGGAGGGTTGCACACATTATTCACCTGAAGTTGATTTGACAGAGAACGTGTAGTAGCTGTCTCATTGAAAGAAATAGAAAAATTTAATTTCCTGATGAATAGTTTAAAATCCATTAATGTATTAGCAATATTCACCATCTGTGTTGGTACAAACATCAGCCAGTTAGAAAAAAGCTCGGCAATTGAATAATTTGATGGTTATAAATTAAAATTGTAAATGGTAATTTCCCCAAAAGAATTCATTACCAAATTACATGCAACATTCTCCTCATTCAGTGAAGCATTCATTATCTCCACCTCCCATTTCCCTTCCTGTTGCACTGTTGCTGCCAATCCAATTGGTATGGCTGGTGGGACATGTTCAGATTCTGGCCTACCCATTGATTTTGTTGTAGAGGAGGATCTGGATTCCAATTGTTGTATTGGTTCACTTGATTTTAATTTTGTTTCCGTTCTTTGATCATCTCTGAATACTGAAGCTGTGGAAAATCCAAGTGAGAGGGGACATAACCAGTATGATTGCTTGTAGTTCAATTTGCAAGTTATATTATATATTATTGCGCTCATTGGCTGGTTGGTGTGTGGAAACATTAGTGAACTTTCTCACTCATTCTTGTGATGTATGGGGGACTGGATAGGCATTGTTCTGGCCGTAATCATTATGTCCCGTTGAAGTTTTTTAATTTTGTGTCCCTCATTTTAGCAATTAATTCATTAATATTAGAAAAGATATGTGCATATTCCCCTTTTCATTATTCAAAAAGGCGATCCATGGTAATGATATTATTCAATGCCCCAGTCTCATTCATTAATTCCTGAACCATGTTATCGTTGTATTTGCAGCCCTGTTTGTCAAAAAGGGCAAGTAATTCCTTGTGAAGCAGAGAGTTTTTTACCAACTCAGTGGGGTACTTCCAGGACCTTAGACCGTTAGGTACACTGATGGTGGAAATAGATTAAATGAGGTATGCGTTTTCAAGTTGTAGTTTGCACACCTTGGTAAGTTTGTATTGAGACACATCCAAATTTTCTGTAAAGGTAGGGGCCATCTATGCCGTATTGCTGGAAATTATATCTAAGCCCCATTGGAGCCAATTATTCAAACAAAGAACATGTGAACTAGGAGGAACACAGGCATCAGATGTTAAAAAGTTGGACAAATTACCTAGTGGATATGCTCCTGTAGTAGAAATATTAGGGCTGATAAATGGTTGTCCTGGAGGGCTAGAATAGGCATTTAAACTTGTAGGATGAAGCATGCTAGCTTCCTCCATACACTGGGATAATTGCTGTACCAGCACATACTTCTCAACTGTCCAGACTTTCACAGAATGTCCAGAATTTTGCCTCATATTTTTGGACTGTTCCTCATAAAATGTTGTCTTTTGGCCAATATCTGAGGATTGAAGTCACTAAATAGTGACATACATTTGAGTTTCAGAGTTCATATCCATCAGAAAATGTGTGATAACACAAATCGTGTCATTCTTACAAATATTTAAGTTTATAAGAGCAATATTTAAAAGCTGCTCTTATTTTTGGTCTTCTGTTCCCCCTTACTTTAGCCTTTGTCCAGATTTCCTGTGCTAAGAGGTTGAGAGCTATGTACCAGCATAGTAAGATTGCCGACAGATGCAGCCAAATCAGTCATACTGGTGTCAGTAAAAAATAATTGTAAATTACTACTCACTCCTCCAGCCATCTAGTCAAAACAGGGAAACAAACTTACCGTTAAAAAAATCTCACAAACTATGAATACAAAACCAGGAAGCAGACCTTGGAAGTGGCACAGAATTTAGGGCAAAGGAAATAAGAGCTTTCGTCTCATATGCAATGCAAAAGACACTTCATCAAATCTAACATCATTAGGCACAGTCAAAATAAATCATTTAAAACCAGTCACATGATTACTTTACTTAAAACAATTAAAGGCTCCTAAAGACATTTATTTATTTATTTAACATTTGTTTATTGGGAAAGCCCGACTTGGAACTAAGCCAATTTTCAGCAGCGGAGGAAACTGGAGCACCCAGAAGAAACCCACACAGATGCAGGGAGGACTTGCAGACTCTGCACAGAAGGCACCCCGACCGAGAATCAAAATAGAGAATTTCTTGTTGTCAGGCGACAATTCAACTGCCGCACCACTGCGCCATCCATATTTCAAGTTTCAAAATACAAGACTCTTAAAGTATTATATATCAGATCACAAGTTAAAATTAAGACCATATAATAGCATCCCTCTGAAAAAATAATTATTATTAATTATCTCAATCTACTTGCATTTGTCTGTTTCTGTTTTTAGGTTCTGATATACAATACCAAATGCTGATGAGATGAAAGGATGAAAAAAAATGCTCAAAACACAGAAGGGTGAAAATATCAACTTCAATTGTTTTTGCAGGAGGGGCAAGTCTCAAATCGACAGTTGCACAAAGTCAAAGAAAGAAAAAATATCTCAAAACAAGTGAACCATTACTGGTGCACACTTAGAAACTGCACCTGGAAATGTTTTCCTGACAGAAACAGCATTTGGCATTATGCATTTTGTCTTTCTTTCTTTCTGCTATTGATGTACTCATAATTTTACCTCAAGCAACTGTAGGGATGTCTATCTCTGTCTTCATATTGCATGTTTTCATTCACTCTGTCTATTCATATATCGACCTGTCTAATACTGTTTGCCTACGTATAAACTGTTATGCTGGTCTGGATGGGTTGAATTAATGGCTAATTTCTTTACCCCACAGATACAAGGTACAGGGTTTGATTCTAACCTCTGATTATAAATGAATCCCCAACTAACATACCCCCCACACACATTACTCTTAGCTACCTCCTTACTAACATACCCCACCATGTAGGCATCTAAAGTACTTGGATAGGGAACTGGGGTGGGTTACATAGCTAGGCATATAGAAATCCTGATGGTTATTACACTACTATAAACCTATGAACTTTTTATCTATATGTATCTGTTAGTGTGTATCTCTATCTCCATTGTTTGCTTGTCTTTTTCACTCTTTATCTATCTATTCATCTACCTACCTATTTATTACTGAGTGCCTAAGTATAAGTTCTTATATCAGTCTAGATATTCTCTAGTTGTATATGCATTTCTGTCGGTCTGTCCGTCTCTCTACACTTCTAACTTTTTATCCCTGTCTCAATAGTTTGCCTGCTTTCTCTCACTCTAGCTATCTGTCTAGTCATCTAACTACCTGTCTATTACTTGGTATATAGGTATATCGCTTCTGTTAGTGTAGATGCTATCTAGTTACATATTTTTCTCTCTGTCACTGTCTCTTGTTTTTTGAAGGGACCATCACTGAGCCAGTAACCAGGAAGCACATCCATCCCTTTCAGACTTAGACGAGGCATATTTAATATAGAAGAAGGTAGTTCTAACTTCCTGTGCTGGAGCTGACAGCACCAAATTACAACAAAAGCCTTCATTTAAGATCTGTAAAATAAGAATGGATAGTTAAGACAGCAAAGTATAACACAGTGCATCTAATGCAGGCTGCATCATAATCATTTGTTTCAGTTTCTAATAAACTCGGCTGTATTTGTAGATGTTATTAGCATGTAGCTGTAGGGCTGTTAAAATGTTGCCGTACATAATGCATTGTGTGTTAAACTCTACACAGTGTAGTCACCGAGATGCAGATATGTGATCTGTGCTTTTAGAGATGTACCAGCTGAATTTATAGCAGGGCTGTGGGCTATAATGGCAGTCCTGCTGCTTGTCACAGTACTTCAGTTGATAAACTGATGACTGCCTTAGTGTGTATAATTATAATCCTTTTGTTTTAAAAAAAATGTCTTACAACACATTGGCAGATCCTGTGAGGAGACTGTATTACTCCTACAGAAGAGTAATTCATCTGTTATTTGCCCATTTTTAAAAATGTATTAACTTGCTCTGCAATTACCTGAGCTGGATCTGAGATGAAGTGACAAGGGCAGAAAACCAATTCTCCTGTCACTTTGATAAATAGAAACAGGACATTCTGGCAAAATCAAGTGACTGCAGGTAAAATGTGCCCTTGTGTTTATTAATCCACATACAACTTCCTGGTAAAAGGCAAATTGTGATCTTTGTTCACAACATTTGATGAATACTGTGTCAGAGTTCTACATAAGCTGAAAACAGACAGCTAAAGAGCTCACAGAAATGCCATAAAAGTAAAATTCTAGATTTTTGCAGAGTACATGCATTTTACAGTGGTAACATAGTTTTCATCTACTATGGAAGAGGAAAAATGGGTTGTAAGGTCAGTCGGATTCACTGAACTGAAGAAAGATGCAAGAAGTTGCAGAAAATCCACTATGTGCATGATAACCATCACAGGGAGAAATTACTTTATCAGTAGAGAGCACACATGAAGCACTGGCAGAAATAGCAGCAGATATGGAGAGAATGTTGGCAGAATATGTGCATTGTTTATTTAAAATGCTGTTGCACTACAATTACAGGTTACCCAGAAAAGCAGCCAAAGCAGTGCATTAACCTTTTTGCATTGCCTCTGTTTTGGAACAAGACTGAAGCACTTTGGAGCATGCTTTATACACACACACACACACACACACACACACACACACACACACACACACACACACACACACACACACACACACACATATTATTATACTAATAGTATATATAAATATATATTAAATATACTTACCTTTTACCTCATGACCTGCTTTTTCTACCCGACTTAACAGTAAGAATTTTATAATTCTTTCTTCTGTCTTTTGTCCCTCACTTGTATAGTGCTAATTTCTGATTTATATATTTGTATTAACAGTTTGACTCATATATTCTTTAAATTCTCTGTGGCAAGCACTGTGGTGGCAGGACAGGTAGCTTTCATCCTTCTAAGTTGGGAACTGCTGATTGAGAGCCCAGTGTCCAAGTGTATTAGTTCTGGTTTAGGCACTTGGGCTTCAGGCCAGTTATTTTACATTAAGAAGGTTCGTGGTCTGCACTCTTGTGGGAGAAGAGGCTGGACTCTGCCCTTCTGAGCTGGGAATTTCTGGTTAAAGGTTTATAGTGCCTGAATATTTGAACTGTATCTTACGGAAATTGGTACACCTTGTTTCCTGTAGCATAGACTAGATCCAGGCCTGCTGAATCCAGCTTTGTTTATATGCTTGTTGTTTGTTTGCTTGTTATTTCCCTGGAAGCTAATTCCACCTAATACGCAACTTCTCAGCGCTTCTGTGGATCACTAGTGATATCTGCATTGCTTACTGTACTTATTTCCTTGTTTCACTTGAAAGAAAGTTACTGTTTGTCGTTTTTGCATTTAGTTACTTGTAACACATTGCACTCAAGTTACCTGGCACTTGCTCACTAAAGCAATTATATAAGTCAGCACTAAAAATTAAAAGCACTACACCCTCACTCCCCACTGGCCCTTGTTTTCAATTAAGGATTTCCCAATATTATTCTAGCATGTCCAAAGGTCAGTTGTCAATCTCCTCTCCGGTCCAGCTGGTGAATCTGGGAATCTTGAGGCAATGTTATAACTGCCTCATGTACACAGACAACCCTCTCCTCCTCCCACATAACACAAATACTTGCGAGAGATGCAGCTATTTAGCCAAACTGGAGGCTGAGCTCTCTCAACTCAGGACTGGCAAGACCAGACAGGAGGAGAAGGCAACTACACACACCACAAAACCAGCCTCACATAATGCTACCACTCCACTGAATCAAACACATAAACACACAAAGACATACACGGAGGCTCTGAGTAAAAATTTACCTAAACAGCAGAGGCCTCCAAAGCAGACACCCAAACAACTGCTACCTCAAGACACCCCACAAGCAACACATAAACCACAAAAGCAGTGTGCAAAGCAGTCACAGCCCTTAAGGCCAAATACAACACCAAACATACTTGTCATAGGTGACTCCATAGTCAGACACACTGACGTCCCACTCACCAGGCTGAACAAGGAGAGGGTCACAGTAAGCTGCCTATCGGGCGCTAGAATCCGCACATAACACAAGCACTCGGGTCACTCCACGGCAAGTACAAATATGACACAGTCATTGTCCATGCTGGTGTGAGCGACCTGAGACGTACCTCCCTGGACTGCATGAAAAGAGACATAGAGGAGCTCTCTGATTATGTAGCTCAGGCAGGTATGACCCTAACCCTGAGCAGTATCCTTCCTTCACCAAGAATGATGCCACAATATAGAGACAAGATGATCAGCTTTAACAATTGGCTTAATGTCTGGTGTCATTCAAAGGGGATCCAGTGTCTGTCTGCCTGGGATGACATGCTTGACAAGCCACGCTGCTTAAGGGACGGCTTGCACCTGTCACCCTGGGATTCGGATATTGGCTAAGGCTCTTGCCACCCCATAGTGCCTTTTTAGGCAAGGCTCAAATTCTAAACCTACCACCCTGGAAAACAAAAATGGGAAGAAACTGAGGGTAATGCTGCTCAATGCCAGAAGTCTAAATCTCAAAATGCACGCACTCGAGGCCCTTCTCAGTATGGAGAACATCGATGGCTGTGCTGTAACTGAAACCTGGTTCAAGGCTCCTGAGAGCACCCCGGCACTATTAGGTTTTACCTCATATCATGCGTTCCGGCCCCAAAACCCGGACCACACCACAAAAGGAGGGGGTGTATCCATATTCATAAAGGATACCCACACCTCCAGGTTGGTGGCAACGCACGAAGCTTCGGAAACCATCCAGGAGCAACTAACCATAGGCAAAACTGCTCTACAAATTGTAGCATGCTACAGGCCACCCTCTCAAACTCAGGAACCCCACACAGCCTTCCTGAAGACACTAGTGGGTATAAATGTATCTCCAAACACCATCATATTGGGTGACTTCAACTACCCGAATATAGACTGGGAACATTACTCAAGCCCTAACTTTCTAGCCCAACAGTTCCTGGAGTTCATAAATTCAAATTCCACGGAACAGCTAGTTACTGTTCCCACGAGAGGAGAAAATATACTAGATCTCATTGTCACAAACATGGGGACAAAATGCTCCACACCGGAAGTATATCCCTCATTGGTGAGATCTGATCATAAACTAATCTCACTGGAAATCCACATCCCGCCCCCACCCCAAACAAAAAAGACCATAGTGAAGAACTTCTCTAAAGCAAACTTCACACTACTCAAGACTGGTGTGGTATCCTTCAAGGCCCCTGAGCCAGTGGAAACCACAACCCAAGCTGCGGAAGCCCTTACAAATGCCTTCTATGAACACCTCCAGGACTGCATGGATCAGGCAATCCCAAATAAAACCAAGACTCTTTCCACAAAGGGCAAACGTCCAGTCTGGTGGACCCCAGCCATTAACAAACTTTACAATAAGAGGAGAAAGCTATTACATGATAGAACAAAATCCATAAAAGGGAAGTCACCCCTGATCATTATTAGTAAAACATACGAGCACTCATAAAATCAACTAAGGCCAATTTTGAGAGAAAAATTGCCATGGATTCAAAGGACAATCATAAGGCCTTTTTCAGCTATGTTAGGAACCTGGGTGGAAACTCCCAGATATGCTCAGAATTAGTCCAAAATGATACAAAAATCACTGAACCCACAGACATTGCCAACATACTGGCAGACAGGTTCAGTGCAAACTTCACCCCTCCCCTAAAGGAGAGATAACTATCCCAGCCGAGTGTAGCCTCCCGGACATCTCAAATGCGCAGGTGAAAGCTGCTCTCTCTAAAGCTAAAAACACAGCATCAATGGGACGGATGGTGTCCCCGGCTGTGTGCTACGAGCTAAATGAGGAATTAAACCCGCACATAAGGCAGCTGTTTAATCTCAGCCTTACCACAGGATCGTGCCCAAGGAGTGGCGTCGGCAACTGTGGTCCCACTCCACAAAGGCGGTGCCTCTACGGACCCTGGTAATTACCGCCCCATAAGCTTAACAAGTCTAGTCTGCAAAGCTATGGAGAGGATCATAATGGAGCTCATAAACAAAGATATAGGGGACTTGCAGACATTGGACCCGACCCAGTTTGGCTTTGTCAAGGGAAGATCATGCCTTTTGAACTTGGTTGACTTCTTTGAAACAGTCACCAAGGCCATTGATGAGGGAAAGACAGTCCATACAGCCTACCTTGACCTTGCAAAGGCTTTCGACACAATACCCCACTCGGGTATTGTAGAAAAACTTACCAGCTTAAATGTAAACCCATATGTCACAAGATGGGTTGCAAACTGGCTTAAGGACAGAACCCACAGGGTTAGAGTTGCTGGCGCTATGTCAGACTCCAAGCCGGTCACAAGTGGTGTCCCACAGGGCTCGGTCCTTGGCCCCCTATTGTTTGGCACCTACTTCTTAGAAGTACAGGCCAACATGGGAGGACTTTGGCTGACAAAGTTTGCAGACGACTGCAAACTGGGCGCCATAGTGGAAAGTGCATCGGACACGGATATCCTTCAGAAGGGACTCACGGAAACAGATAGCTGGTGCCAGAGCCATGGCCTGAAGTTAAACGCCAAAAAATGTATAGTCATACCCTTTGGGAAAAACAAGGTAACCCCAAGCTACTATATAGGTGGCAATCCACTAAGCACAGAAGAGGTTATCAGGGACCTGGGGACCCTGGTTGACAGTGGCCTTTCTTTTGACACTCACGTTGCTAAAGTGGTTAGGAAGACCTTCTACATTGCCCACCTGATCATGAAGGGATTCACATCCAGATCTAGTGAGGTCATTGTTCCCCTGTACTCTTCACTTATCAGACCAATGATCGAGTACAATGCCCCATTCGGGATGTATCTCACCCGACATCTGCAGCAATTGGAGAGACCACAAAAGTTCCTCACCAAAAGGATAAAGGGACTCCAAAATCTGTCATATGCTGCCAGATTGAAGAAACTCCAGCTCTATTCAGTCGCATACCGTCTGCTCAGAGGTGACATGTGCCTGACATACAAGGCCATGTCCAACCCGGAATTAATGGACATGCTCCACCTAAAAAAATCCAAATCCACCAAAACCACTAGAGCAAGCGACTTAAACCTTAGCACAGATATAAATAGGACGTGCTGGAGGGATAGATTTATCACTCAGAGACTCCCTGTGCTGTGGAATAAAATCCCGGTCCATGTGAGGCAGAGCACCTCGCTGACTCTGTTCAAGAGAAATCTAGACCTGTGGATGGGAGATCATAGGTTTACCCCAGGAATCATCTCTGTGTCACTGCTGGACAGAGGCACAACAAACTAATGGGCACAGTATTTTTTCATATAAGGGGTGGCGTAAGCCACAAAACTTTGGGCTAGGCTTATAAATGCCTTAGGGCAGATAGCCTAGTATAAACCTATGAACCTATGAACCTATGAACCTATTGTATTGTATATATCACATTACTGTGTGGAGATTTTCTCACCGGGCCTCCGCTGAAAATGGACATGTAGCCAGTCAACAAATGTAAAATAAATAAATAAATTATATATATATATATATATATATATATATATATATATATATATATATAGTTCATAGGTTCATAGTTGTGTACTAGGCCCTGGAGCCTTTACAAGCCTAGCGCATAGAAGTGCCCTGGCACCATCCTGCCCGAAATTAGTTTCCAGTGCCTCTATCAAGTAGAGCCACTGGAGTGATCTCTGGGGTGAACTTTCGATTTCCCACCCACTCATCAAGATTTCTCTTGAAGAGGGCCAGTGAGGTGCTCTGCTTGATATATATGGGAAGTCTATTCCAGAGCATGGGCAGTCTCTGGGTTATGAACCTGTCCCTCCAGCATGTTCTGTTGATTGTGGTAATGAGGTTGAGGTCTCTGGAGCATGTGGTGCGGAGGGATTGGGATTTCTTTAGATGAAGCATTTCTAACAGAGCTGGTTCAGACATGGCTTTGTAAGTCAAACAGAGATCGCCTCTCAGTAGATAATATGAGACAGAGAATAGCTGGAGTTTTTTGAGTTTGTCCATGTAGGACATGTGTTTAAGGCCTAGGATCCTCTTCATGAGGTACTTTTATGGCCTTTCCAACTGTTGCATGCGTCTAGTGAGGTACATGCCAAATGGGGCATTATACTCGAT
>NC_056741.1:824587992-824695492 GCF_019279795.1 Protopterus annectens | reverse complement strand
TGCTCATCCCTAAAGTTCATTATTCTGGGGCTATAAGTTGACTCCTCCACAAGGTTGAATATACTCCCCTCCAGGTACCTTTATGTAATGCACATAACACCACAGCACTTCAAATAGTTTTAAACAAAATAAGCTGCTTTATTAAACTGCAAGATCCACAAACTCATTAAAGCCTTCTCCTCCACTACTACAAGTATCATACATTCATAGATTTATAGATATTCCAAGGTCACCAAGTCTTACAACCATTCAAGCCTCACTAATGACATCACTGTGCCACATCTTCTTCCTCCAGGATGACCATGACAGCCAATTCCACAGTAAATGTGTGTCTACTCCTCCAGTCATATAGGTTGTGTTTATGGATAAGTAGTGAGTTAGACTGCTTAACATGAATGAAAAGTTTAGACTAGTGGTTTAGGAGATGCTGGGTTATAAACCTGACCCTCTCCCATCATTTATCTGTTGGTGGAGATTTAGGTCTATGGTTCTAGTATTGTTGTAAATATTGGACTTGTAGAGATACAGGAGGTCCAGTAGAAATGAGTCTTGAATGGCATGGAAAGTGAGACAGAGATCTACCCTCAAAAGTTTATAAGAAACTGAATGAAGGGATAGAGCTTCTATTCTCTATGGACATTAGGGCTGTGATCTTTCTGGTTATGAACCTCTGACATCTTACTAACAGTTTGACTTGTTTAGTAAGATCAATCCCAAATGGGGTATTGTACTCAGTAACTGGTCATATCAATGCTGAGTACAATGGACAGTTTACACCTTGATGATATTCCTTTAGCAATTAGCTGTGCCAAATAAAAGGATCTCCTGCAGCAGCTGCCACATACTGATCAAAGGAGAGCGAGGTTGTTATCAACCAAAATCTCTACGTTCCTGACTAGATTGTCATTTAATAGCAATGTACTGTCTATACAATATTATGGGAGGAGGGCTAGTCTACAAAAAGTGATGATATTAAATATTTTAGCATTTTGTTTGAGCCCACTTACTAAGAAGTGCTCATTCTAGGGCATTTATATGCCTAAGGATAGCTTAACATTGCCCAGTTTGCAACTGTCTGCAAACATTATTAGCCAGAGGTCTTGGCTCTCTGCTTGAAGATCAGAGAAATAAATGTGGCAAAGGAGAGATCCCAGCACCATGCACTGAGGTATACTATTGCTCACTTTCATACTTTCTGATGAGGCACCTGCAACTGACCCTGTGTGGGTTCAGTCTTTCAGCCAATTTGCTATCCATCTTAACACATATGGGTCAATTCTTAAAGCATTTAGCTTCTGTATGATGCCAGCATTGGGAATGTTGTTGAAGACCTTGGCCAAATCAAGATACACCATTTGTGATGCATGGCCAGCCTCTCAGTGTCAATAACCCTTTCAAAAATGTTTACCAGATTCAACAGATATGATCTACCCTTCACAAAGTCAAACTGTTTGGAATCAAGTCTAATAAGCTTCTTAATATCATAGTTGATTATGTTAGTTTGTCAGTTGTGATACATACCATCAGCAGATGATGCTTGTAAGGCTGAGAGGACTGTAATTACCCAGGACAGTTGTACTACCACCGTTAAGGAGAGACATCACCACCACAGTGCCACTCATCAAGGACAAAGCCAGTAGTTAAACTTTGGTTATACAGTTTAAGGAGTGTATCTGCAAAGTCATGTTTATAAGATTGAAGGTTCATACTAGGCTGTTGGTCTAGTGGACCACTTGTAGCCAAGCCAGAGCCCCACCAATTTACCAAGACATAAATTAATACCAGACCCTGAATTAGTTTGATCACATTTTCATAAGGGCTAGAAGAGCATAAGTGGGATTGTACTTATGACTGCCCATCTAGCTGTCCATGTAATGCTTAAAAAGGGTCCTTGTACTTCTCATTTTTACCTCAAAAGGAAGTATGTTCCATAAAAGAGAGATTCTCTGTGAAAAGATATCTATCTTGCCAATAGGTCCTATGTATGTTTCAGTTTTAATTTAGGTCTTTTGAGCAGGTGTTTAGGGTGGTATTAGTTATGTAGATTTGTTGGAGGTTACATAGGACTGGATCTTTTGAGGCTCTAAAACAAAACTTAGATCTCCTCTCAAGAGTCAGTTGGAAACAGAAAAGAGTGAGATTACTTTAAAACAGTCAGGGTAATGCAAGGTGGACATGGTATTAATATTTTTTGGTAAAGAAACTCTGGGTTCTCTTGAGCTGGATGATATGCCTAGCCAAGTGCACACCAAAGGGGGCATTATATTCTATTATTGCTGTGATAAGGGAGGAGTAGACAGGGACAATGACTTCTTTGGATCTAAGAAATAGGCCCCTGGTGATTTGTCTGGCAATATTAAAAATAATTTTGACGATAGTAGTGACATGATGGTAAAAGGATAGATAATTTTCAGTGAAGATGTCCAAGTCCCTAATGACTGACTCAGTTTTAGGGAGTTGTCACCTGTGTAATAGGAACAGTAGTGCCCATGTTTGCTAAAGGATTCAATGCTGCATTTTTAGTTTATGGTCCAAACTCCATAATTTAGCATGAGTTAGACCATCCTGGAGAATATGTAGGTAATCTAAGATATTTATGACAGCTCCATGTTTGTAATCGTCAACAGGCTTCATCAGCCACAGGTCTTTGGTATCTGATTTAATATCAGACAAGTAGATACCAAAGAGAAGTAGTCCCAAGACGACTTTATTAGTTGAGAATATGTCTACAGCACTAATAGAATGGGTTCTGTCAGTAAACTGGTTTATTATCCAGTGGGTTACATAGGGATTTACATTAAACTGAATTACCTTATCAATGGGAAACAGAAAATTCACTCCAGAGATAACTCCAGTGGCTCTACTCAACAGAGGCAAAGGGAACCAAGGTCGGGTGGCACAATGCCAGGGTAATCCTATAGCTAGGCTTGTAAAGGCCCCAGGGCCATTAGCCTAGTACACACCTATGAACCTATAAACCTATGAATGACACCCAGTTGTGGAATGGTATCAGATACTATGTCAAAGATCAAGTACGCTGTTTGAACTGATATATCTAAATCTAATGACTTAGTGACTAGTCCAAAAATTTCTACCAAGTTTAAGCATCAAGATTTGGTTTTAACAAAATTAAATTGGTTACGGTTCAGGGTTTGAAGACTGCCTATGTCCTTATATATCAGGTCTATAATAATGCACTTCATTAACTTCCAGATAAAGCTGGTGAGGTTGATATGTCTATAGTCATTTGGGTCACTTGTTGGTCCCTCTTATGAAGTGGTATGGCTACAGCATTTCTATATACTTCTGGCATGAATACATTAGAGAGGCTGAGGTTTAATAAGCATAATAAGGAGTCAGCCAGACTGTCTGGTGCCGACAAGAAGACAACCTAGGATATTGTCAGGATCACTTGGAGCTAGTGTTTTTAGCCTTGGAAACGGTGCTTAGGGCTTGTTTATCAGAGGAAAAGTGCAAGACACAGCCACGTTTGTAAGAATCAGGTCAAGAATCCTGCATCCTCTAGTCAGTTTATTTACCAACTGTAGTTTTTTTTTTTAATGAAGTCTATGAATTTCAGGGAATAACCTACTTTGAAGCACAGTTGGCCATTTTATTGAAGGGATGTTAAAGTCACCCCAAATAATGCAGATTTTACTATTATTGAGATCATTTAGGACACTGAGGAATTTAACATGCTTATCAGGGGACAAAGAAGGTGCTGCTTAACAAGCTATTAGCTGATAAGTAACATTATCTGAAGTGGTTAGTAGTTCAAGGAATTTATTTTGTAGGCCTTTAGCTGGAGGTGATATGTTCTTTGACAAATATGGAGGTGCCACAACAGTTGCCTTTGGGTCTGAAACTATGGAAATGCAAAACCCTGGCCCAGAGGGAGTGCTCTCTTTACATTTAAAGCAACTCTCAGTGACAAAAAAAAGTGGCAAAAAAGTTGCTATATAAAACTAACTGGAGTGAGGTGTTCAGTGGACAAACTGCAGATGGAATGTGGAAAGTTTTGAAAGAGAAATTTGTTTGAGTGCAAAAAATAAAAAAAAATGTTTAACATCAGGATCTAGGCACGTAACATCAGGGGGGTATATTTCCCTAAGAACAAGATACCTGATTATGGTGAGAGACAAAAAATATAAGAAATGGAAGAGAAGTTGAACTACAACTTTGAAAACTGAAATAAACAAGCTGGACAAACAGATTAAGCATAGTGTTAGACAAGATCATGAAAAATTTGAAGAAAATTTATATAAAGATACTGAGCATAATAGGAAAACTTTTTAGCGATACATAAGATGTGGAAGGAGTAAAGATACACAAACTGATAAACTGTGTGCAGATTCTAAAATTTATTCGCAGACACAACAGTTTATAGATATATTTACAAAATCTTATGCAAAACAGTTTGGCTCCACAAAAGGCTTGGTAAGTTGTCCTAGTGGCATCCAGGTAACCCCTGATACTGGAATCAAATTAGATTATATTGAAAAAGAACTGTGCAAACTGGATCCAAACAAAGCACAGGGAGGAGACGGAATAAGTAACAATGATTTGAGAACACTTAAGCAAGAACTTACACTGCCATTGCATCTGTTATTCACTAGGTCATATAAATATGGGGAGATTCCTCAAGATTGGAGACATGCACTTATTACATCTGTCTTTAAGGGAAAGGGGAGTAGGGCAAACCCAGAACCATGTAGACCCTTAAGTCTACTTTTATGTTGTGGAAAAATAATGGAGAAGGTAATACTGGATAAGTTATTGTCAGAACTGGATAGGTTGGGACTTGAAACCATATATCAGCATGCATATGTTGAAAATAGATCTATTACCACCTGTAACATTATGTTCTATAACAATATAATAACAGCTATGAATGAAAAATTGTGCTGTGATGTGATTTATATAGATTTAACTTCAGCATTTGACAGAGTCATGCACAGAATACTGATCAATAAATTAGTACAACTAGGTATTGATGTATTGTTGATAAGATGGATAGCTGCATGACTTACAACTAGGACATGGCAAGTATCACACACCAACTGGACAGGTGAAATCCTAGGTTACAGTCAAGGTGTCCCACAGGGCTCTCTACTAGGCCCTTACTTGTTTAGATTGTATCTTTCAGACCTAACTTTTTCATTTGAGGTGTTCTACAGTCTATATGCTGACGACCTGAAATTGGGTAAACTGATTACAAGTGTTACAGGTAAGGCATGTCTGCCAAATAATTTTACTAAATTGACCATTTGGGCACAGGAAAATAATATGTTGATAAATACATCAAAAACTAAGCATGTGAGATTTGGGAGACATAAACTGAAAGGTGAATATTTAATACAACACACAAACTGCAGACTCATTTAAGGACCTGGGTATATGGGTAGATTCAGCTATGAGTTTTTCTAATCATATCAACCAATTGGCTAATGATGGTTATAGAACTATAGGTTGTATAAAAAGATTTATAAAGTCTAGGAAATCAAACATAATGAAGTCATTGTTTGTTAGTTTCATTAGACCCAAACTTGAGTATGGAATAACAATATGGAAACCCTATAGGAAAACAAGCATGAATAAACTGGAAAGAGTACAGCGGAAATATACTAAGGGTATCCATGGATGTGAAAATCTAAATTATTATGAAAGACTAAAATATCTGAACTTGTATAGTCTCTCTTACAGATATTTAAGAGGAGATCTTATCCAGGTATATAAGGCATTTAGGGACAACTACCTCTGGGAATGTTTGGGGTTATCAAAAAGTACTAGAAAAATCGTTAGATAACCTAAGTAGAAGATTCTATAGGAATGAGAAGTGTACTAATTGGTTCTCTGACAGAGTAGCTGATGCTTGGAACAGACTACCAAATTACATTAAAGCAAATACTAGTTTAGATATTTTTAAGAACAGCCTGGACATTTATTATGGGAACAAGTGTTTTGGCATATTGGCAAGCTAGAAAGGCTTTAATGCCTGTGCTTGAAACATTTGTATGTATG
The DNA here is from genome assembly GCF_019279795.1 of Protopterus annectens. Taxonomy (NCBI): domain Eukaryota; kingdom Metazoa; phylum Chordata; order Ceratodontiformes; family Protopteridae; genus Protopterus; species Protopterus annectens. The sequence goes on along the minus strand of NC_056741.1, from coordinate 824,689,471 downwards.
TATGTATGCTGCATGGATGATTTACAAATGCACAAGTGCCTCAAGATCAGGCAGTTTATTGTTTAGGCTTCTAGCATTGAGGGAAGCCATCTTAATTTGATGCAGCTTGGTAACTGATATGTTAGTTACATTGTAATATCCACCAACTGGACTCTGCTAAAAAAGGTACTGGAGAACAAATGCTTTAACCAGTATGAGGAAGCACTGTAACGAGAGGTGCAGACCATCCTTTGAGAAGCAAGCTGAACAGTCTAGCATCTTGTCTCATTACAACACAAACTGGTTCCTCCTGGAATGACACTGGCTATTTCAGTAATTATTGAAGCCAATTATCTTTTCTTTGCATCAAGACATCATTTAAGGTGAAGGAAGGATTCCTTTCAGGACTATCACTGAAAAGCCATAATTTCTCTTCTTTTAAAGTACTGCATAGTAAACTCTGCCTTCCTGTGGTGAACAAACTCAGCATCACTGCCCCACCTTATTATCTTAGATCAGCTTATACCATGCCCTTTACTCCCAGGAAACCTTTTATTTTCTATGCCAGTGTACTCACTGTCACAGAATTACCAAGGCATATATAGCATATAACTGATCCTTTTTTCTTCAGAGATGCCATCTTCCCCATCACTCTGACCTAATGTAAAACAGTTGTTTCTCGTTTTATGAAGTTCTGCCTTTCCCTTTTCCATGCCAAACTCCTCCTTTGCACCTCATTCCTACGCTTTTACTATTACCAACTAACTATAAGCTTTGTAATACCTTAATCTTTTATCACCCATGTTTCTCAGCTGTATATGCTTACTAACTTGTGTCTTTAAAATATGTGCTGCTTTTACCGCTATGATATAAGCTTTCAGTAGAACTTGTGTCTCTGATCCTATGTAATCCTTTACTTATGCTGTTCATTCCATTACTGTTTGCACTGCTATGAATTGGCTGTAACAGTCAATCTGTTTTGTCAAATAGTGCTAATTGTTATTCTGCTTAATTTTTCATCCATTGGATTATTAGTTAAGGCCATAGTTGAAAGAATACTTGGATCAGCCTACTAGGTAACAAATTAATAAAATATATAAATAAGCATAAATAAGCATCTTTACTATAGTAACAATGAATCTAATCATTGAAATTTGAATAAAGTAATAAAGGTTTTCTGAAAATAATGTTTCATAATGTTTATCCTGATGATCTTTTAAGGAGGTGGCAAGATGAAATTTGATTACTAGAAAGTGATAAATGTAGCTCTAGGTTTCTTCATCATCATCACTGTAAATTAAAGGATGAAGAAGAGAGCCCTTGGTAAACTGCTTAATAAGAGCCTTAAATTCATCATCACTATAATGGGTCTATATCAGCATATTGAATGCTGACAACGCCGAATGCAATTTAATCAAACTGAAATGTTCGAAATCTCAGAAGAGCAAACTGATGATACATCGATTTCTTTCAAAGGGAAAGAAATCGATGTTCCATGCAAAAAAAACAAAAAAAAATTCAATACTTTAAACACTGATAGAAGTAGCGGGCTTCGCCCACCACACTCCCCAACGTGGGGGGCTGTGCCCCTACACCCCCCCTACTTAAATATACCAACTCCGAGACCGCACCGCAGTGGAGGAAATAGCAAACTCCGATGACGGCCCACCGATTTCTTTCCCTGGGAAAGAAATCGATGTTCCGTCAGTTTGCTCTTCTGAGATTTCAAACATTTCAGTGCGATTAAATTAAATTTGGCATTTTCAACATTCAAAATGCTGATAGGAACTCACTATAACAACCATTGAGCCTGTTTAAAAATATCAATATTATTACTAAATTTGACTCAGGAATTATATCACATTTTGACACAAGTCTGTCTGAGACTCAGCAGGATTATATTCAGACCACAGTAAGCAGCCATTGTATTAGTATGTATAATCAGGTCTCAATCAAAATCTGGTGTATTAGCATACATTTAATATGCTAGTTTTGCCTGGCATTCCTCAACAATCTATTTTCCATATAAGCTGAGTAATCTAAGCCTCTAAATACTCCTACATGAATGTGTGATTAAAAGACATATATGCTAAAATGAGGTCCCCCAAAATGTCCATAAAACTGTGAAAACAGTTTTAAAGTTTTGAGTTTCCATCAGTATTGTAATGCACTGAGATTGCCAATCCTTTTCTTAACCATTCTGTGTACTTTATCTAAGGTTTTAGTGTGAAGATACCACACAGAGCAGCTTATTCAAACGTTGTGTGAACTATGCTGGTAAAAATTCTAATCAACACCTTTTTGCTGAAAGATTCAATGAATCTTTCACATATTTTTACATTTTTCAGACTTAAAAATAATAAACTCTGTGATAAACCAAACGGTGCTTTAATGCAGAAATTCAGTAAAAATCCAGTAAGCGCTTTCTTCTTTTCATACACAAGACTTCTTCAGACTGAATTAAAACCTCTCACTTCATTCATTAAATACTAAAATATGTCATCACATGACATTCCCAATTAATGTCTTAACCCTTTCTTTCTCAAATAAGCTACAAAATCTTCTCTGTTGTTTAGCCCAGGGGGATAGCAGGCATTCAACTTAACCTGCCATGTATATTCCAACCATCCCAACTCCTCCTCAGCATTCAACTTGATCTCATAGTCAGCAATATTTCCCAAAATCAAAAATTTAAAATTGATTTTACAGCCCCCCATTTTATAATGTTTACCTAAAGCATTAGCTTCATTGCCAGTTTCCACAGCTCTTTTATGTTCATACATTCTTTTGAACAGCTCCCTACTAGTACGACCAATATAGAATGCATTGCAAGACTGACATACAATTAGATAAACAACAAACTTTGATTTGCATGCATAAATCTTGTTGACATATATTTTTACATCATTAATAACAATTTCACTGACTCCTTCATAAATTAAATCACAGAAATTGCATGCCAAACATTTTTCCATCCTGCCTCTTGTACTAAAAGACCTGAGATTCAAATTGCTTTGGAAAAGTTTTTAAAACTCTTTCCTTTTATGTACAGAAAGTGAGGACCATTACCAACTGCTTCTAGAACTTCTTCACTGCTCTTCAAAATTTTCCAATTTGTTCTGATAATCTGTTTGATGGCTTCCGAATCTACACTATTCGGTATTTGCATAGCAGTTCCAAAGTCATTGTTGATATTTTTCTTAGAAAAAACTTCTAGATTTTCTCTAGTTCTTTTGACTTCACTAAGTTTACTTCATACTAATTCATTTGAATAGCCTCTAGCTACAAACTTGTTACATATAGCTTTGCTCTCTTTAATAAAATCAGCATCATCTAAAGTAAGTTGATGTGCCCTCATCAGTTGACCCTTAACAATATTTTCTTTCATATATCTGGGATGCATACTTGAAAAGTGTAAATATGCATTGTTTTGCACATTCTTTTTATTAATTTTAGTAGCTAACTTGACATTTTCTTTATACACTACTACATCCAAATATGAAATACTTTTATAATTCAAAACTGAAGTAAATTTCCAATACGTACAAACCCTGTTTATATAAAGCAAGAAAGATTCAAGGGACTCCAACCCCCCTCTCCAAACAATAAACAAATCATCTATAAAGCGTTTGTAACAAAGTATATTGTTTTTGAATGTATCAATCAAAATATGTCGTTTCTCCCAACCATTCATGAAAATGTTGGCATAACTGGGTGCCATCGCTGCACCCATTGCTACCCCATTTTTTTGATGGAAAAAATCATCTTTAAACTTGAAGTAGTTGTAGCTCAAAATAACATCTAACATTTCCATAAGTAAACTACTAGTATTGTTGGAAAGCAAACCTGAATTTAAAAGCTCTAATCTCACTGTTTCCATTCCTTCTTCATTGGGAATAACTGTATATGAAGACTTCACATCTAAAGTGACTAAAATGTCTGACTCAATAACATTCACTTTTTTGATGTGTCCAATAAAATCAAAGGTGTCCTTAATATAACTACCTTTTGTAAATGTTTGTCTACAAAAATAGAAATGGCTTCAGTTTTGGTCCCTTCACTTGCTACTATAGGCCTGAACATAGGGTCTTCCAGATCTTTATGTATTTTAGCCAAGCCAAAAATTCTACTAAATTTAGGAGCTGCATTCGAAATATATTTCTTAGTATCCTCTATGATCCTTCCTGTGTAAAACCATTCCTCAATTAAGGAATCAATAAAACAATATGATTTTTTAACAGCAGAAAAACTAACTTTTTCATAGAATTCATAATCAGCCAACGTGATACATTTTCATATCATAATAATCTCTATCTAGTACTACCAAAGTATTTCCTTTATCTGCTTTGCTAACAAGAATTTTATCATCATTAACTAAATCAAAAAACAGCTTGTGCTCATTTGCAGACATATTATGATATTTGAAACTACTTTTGTTATTCAACAATTCAATAATTTCAAGCTCGGTCATACTAAGAAACATTTCCAATTCCTTTCTCAAAGGAGGATTAAAAGTACTTGGTCTACTGAACTCTTTACTTACATTGTTGTTACTATTTTTAAACAAAACTTTGAAATTCAGTTTCCTGACAAAATCTCTCAGCTCATTCAGCACATCACACTTGTTTGCTCTAGAAGATGGAACAAAATTCCGACCCCTACTCAGAATGTCACAAGTCTTGGCATCCAAAAGATTGGATGATAAATTGACAATTAAGTAACTGCTAGGATCAAAAGTACCTGAAAAAACAATTATTTCTTCCATTTCTTCCACACCTTCTTCTTGGACTGATTGTTGTAATTCCCTGTGGTAGATGACGTTACTTCTGCCCAAGTCCTTCGGCCATTCGGCCCTTTCTGATAAACCTGCACCTTCTGTGCCTGCTGTCCCTGCAGAAAATTTTGTGAAGGTATAGGACAAGCTTGTGCATTGGAAATCACCACTTCATTTTGTTGCCCACGCTGCGCTAGATGTTCCGAGCGTCTTGGCCCTTCCTTGTCTCCACTTGCAGTCAATGCTGCCTCATTTTTGATTCTCAAGCGTGTTGCATCAGCCGCTACATCAGTGTGCCCTGTTGTTACTCTAATATAAGTGTTCCCTTCCTCATATTCTTTAAGGTTGCGCTGAAACTTTTTAATTTTCCATTTGGACAAAAGGTCATTTTCTTTTGCTAATTTTTCCTGAATAAGACTAAATTTGGCAACAAAATTGTCAGCAGTCAACTGATCTTTAAGAGAAAAGAAGCTAGAATTTATTTTATTATTCAGTTGTTCAATTTTTAGTTTATTGAACGCGGACAGCATTTCAATATATTGTAGCCCCACCTTTTGGTTTAATTCGACCCATCTATCAATAAAGTCTTTGGGTAAATCATTCCCATTCGGCATTTTTGTAATTCTGAGGCCCTTTGGAACTCTCTTAACACGCAAACAGTTATCAAAATAAGCAACATCCCACTGCAGACACTTTAGCTTTATGAGATCTTTTTCTAGATCTTTAAATAGTTCATAAGCATCAAAAGAATAACTGTTACCGGTGCCTTCATTGCTTATAGTAAAAAAAATCACCTGGAGGGACTAAACAGTTTGACAACAGCTCATTAGTTCTTTTTGGTAACTGTCCATGCCTTGTTGCACCAACATTCAGCAAGCCTTCCAGTCAGTCTTGCAATGCATTCTATGTTGGTCGTACTAGTAGGGAGCTGTTCAAAACAATGTATGAACATAAAAGAGCTGTGGAAACTGGCAATGAAGCTAATGCTTTAGGTAAACATTATAAAATGGGGGGTTGTAAAATCAATTTAAAATTTTTGGTTTTGGGAAATATTGCTGACTATGAGATCAAGTTGAATGCTGAGGAGGAGTTGGGATGGTTGGAATATACATGGCAGGTTAAGTTGAATGCCTGCTATCCCCCTGGGCTAAACAACAGAGAAGATTTTGTAGCTTATTTGAGAAAGAAAGGGTTACAACATTATTTGGGAATGTCATGTGATTATATCTTTTAGTATTTAATGAATGAAGTGAGAGGTTTTAATTCAGTCTGAAGAAGTCTTGTGCATGAAAAGACAAAGTGCTTACTGGATTTTTACTGAATTTCTGCATTAAAGCACAGTTTGGTTTATCACCGAGTTTATTATTTTTATTTTTATCAGTTATTTGGTTTAATACATTTTAAAGTAATTTTTCAGACTTAGTTTCTTAGCTCTGCAATATAAGCTTAAAGTTTCTTCCACTAAAATACTCATGTCTTTAACTGTAGACCCCCCTTATAATAAAATAACAATGGTGCACTGCACAAGTAACAAAAATCATCTACTTTCTTTTACCTACATTGATTGATGTTATTATGATGAGATTTTTTAGTTAGCTTCTACAATGTTGTATGAAGAATAATAATATATTGTACTCTGGTTTCCACCTTCTCTAATTTGATATTGTCTTCATATGGTGTAAAATATAAATATTCAAATTACTTCAGCCAACAATATAACCCAGAAATCAGCTCTAAATTAAGATCTAGTTTTACTAGTTCAAATATTAGTATGGAATGACATATACAAATCAAGTCCAATGTTTGAGAAAAATCAGCATGTACTGCATCCACCTGAAGTTCCAAGTGTAAGACAGAAACTATATTTGTAAAAAAATTCTAATTTACGTGTAGTCTAAGACCTATATGCAGTATGTGTATGTTGCAGTATATTCATCATGTGAGTATTTGCTAATTTAGCCTGCATATTTACATTGTAATTTTTTCCATGATATTTTCATTTCCAGAGAAGAGACTTAGAGGCCTATAGCTGGTGATGAAGCTCTTGTGTTTGTTATTCTTAAAATCATTTTTATAATAGCTCACACACAGTCTTCAGGCACAGCATTTCCCCAGAAACTACATTTAAAGAGGTATGCTAATGCTTGTTCTAATATGTTTGCTAAACTGGACAAATTCATATTAGAGGTACAATTATGACTGGCTGCCTGATTTTTTTAACATCATCATTTTTACTGTTGTATATATAATATTGAGGATTATAATTGGCTGTCTGATCATAGCTATCTTATTATGTGTTGGTGCCATGAAATTCTTTAGAGGAGAATGCTGGCATCTATGTAAACAACACATAATAAAAAGTGACCTGATTGTAACTTGTAGTACAATGAGCATTATCTTGCTATCTGTAGCATAAATCAGGAAAATTCAAAGTATTTAACTGGCTTCAAAAGCCAATAAAGCACTTAGCATGTGCTGCTGTCTAATATACAGCAGCTCACTTCTCAGCATATTTGCTTAAGAATTCTGGGAGTACAAAGGATCAAAATCAGAGACGTTTTTCAAATATTGCATATATGCATTTTTCTGAAAAATTAGATGCATAAAACTCTAATTGTGGAATTTTTGAATAAGTGACTGGAATCCTTACTGATTTACCTGAAAATCAAAAATATTTACAAGGGACAAAACAGAAATGTAAGATAAACTCGGGAACGTTTTTCTTCTGTCTCTGTTCTTTTCTGGCTAGAACTGTCACCAAGCATGATACCCAATTGTAACAGTGCTTGGTGGAGTAGGTAGCAATTGTTATACACCCCAAGTGCTGTTACAATTAATTCTCTTGCTCTTAAAAAGTGTATCTTTTTCCCAACATTGGGACATAATCACCACACTCCATTCATTTCAAAGCAACAATGACCTTAATATCGCTATTTTCACATGTAATGTTCATTCTACATAACATGCAACATATTTGTCATGGACCTCAAATTAGATGATAAATTGTCTTTATCTACTGGTGCTCTAGTAATAGCATGTTCCACACTAGCAACACCTGTGCTATCTGTAGGAAAAACAAAAATACTACACAAACTGTTGAAAATGTAAAGCTAGTTTCTGCTGAGCACTGAAAGCTTTCATAGATTTGGCTAATGAATTCTATTTAGTTTAACAGAGTTCAACTCAGCATGCAGAAAACTGAAACTAACATAAAACAAAAAATGTACTGCGAGCAACCACCAAAGGCAAGGATGAAGGACAGAGATAACCACAATTTATTAGGACTAAAATTACTTAAGCACGTTCATTTCTTACATAGAAGACTTCAGCCAAACTACTTGGACATCATAACCACATATATTTATATAATCCATACAAAGTGACTCCTCAACCCCAATCACAAAACAGAATTAGTCAGACCTTACTAGAGTAAAATTACAATCAAATATCTGCATATAAAAATAATAATAAAATTAAAATGAAAGGTTTGCATAATAATAAAATATCAAATGCCATTATAACAATCATTTATAAAAACTTATAATTTAGCTTCCTGCATTTTAAGAATACTGATAATTCATACATGGTAGCCCAGGAGGCTTTTCTGCATCTAACTTTAATTTCCAAACCAGGTCTTTATATTCAATCTTGGGTTTTCAGGACCCTTCCCTTTCACTTTTGACAATTTGTTCTAACACAAAAAAACAAAATTTACTCTGTGAACAAGAACACGTGTGTCTGAAAAATGCATTTGTCTCATTGCCATGCTAAACATCATAAACATGTTCATATATACATTTTTTAAACATTATTTTCATTTTCCCAATATAAAAACTGGTGCAAACCTTTCATTTTATTTCATTTTTATTATTAATATTTTTTATATATTTTTATATGCAGACATTAGATTGTAATTTTAACCTAGTAAGGTTTGCTTAATTCTAATTTGTGACTGAATTTGAGGAGTCACATGGGTTGCATGGATTATATAAATACATATGGTTATAATGTCCAAGTAGTTCTGATGAAGTCTTCTATGTAAGAGATGAAAGCACTTAACTATTTTTAGTCCTAATAAATTGCGTTTATCTCTGCCCTTCTTCTTTGCCTTTTGTGGCTGCTTGAAATTCTAATTAGGTAATGAACCATGTGGCCACCACGGTGAACTTTTATTTTTATTTTTATTTTATTTTGCATTTGTTGACCGGGCTAGTCCAACTGGATATATGTCCATTTTCAGTAGAAGTAGAGGCCCGGGGAGAAAAGCTCCACATGTTAAACAACCAATACATAAGGACAATGATATTTACAAAAGACATTTGAACTATTAATTAGAAAGTCACACAAAACATGTCAAAAAATGATAAATGTAGACACAGTACTTTATAAACCTTCCACCCTGTTGTGCGATCTTGGAGTTCGTATATGTAGCTGGGGGTGTGTGGAGGGTGCAGCCTCCCACATGTGTGGGTTTGATTTGCTTTGCTTTTTTTTTCTCTGTGGAGCTGAGCAGTTCCTGTTCAGTGATCTGAGCATTAGTTTAATAGAGGTTTTGGCAATGTTGTCTCAACATTTAGTGATTCGGGTAAGTGGGTTTTTGATTATATCAAGTAGGCCCCATATATATATATATATATATATATATATATATATATATATATATATATATATATATATATATATATATATATATATATATATATATATATATATATATTTTATATATATATATATATATATATATATATATCACTAAAAATAACTGTGATTATATGGCAGTAGTGCATTGGTCAGTCTTTGGGTAAATTTTCCATACCCATCCATAGATTCAAGTTGGCTTGAATATGGACAGGGATGAGTTTTATTTTACATGGATGCGGGAGTCTGCTCCAGATCAGAGGAATCTGATGTGAGATAAACCTGTCCCACCAAACCATTCTCGTGATGTTGCAGAAGAGGTTTACATCACTAAATCAAGTATTTTTAATTCCTTTTGACTTGCTGATGTGCAAGTAGGTCTATCAGTATTTGGTCAGAGGGTGCCTTCTATGCCAGACACAGGTCATCTCTAGGTTGTTTGTAGGATACAGAGTATAGTGACAGGGCTTTGAGTGTTGGTCCATGCAGGACATATTGTTTAGGACTTGTGTCGTTTTAGTAAGGTAACTTTGTGGGCATTCCAGTTGTTACATGTGTCTGGACAAATGGATGACCTAATGAATGCTGAACAAAGAGGGACAATGAAACCGCTAAATCTAGGCACAATCCTTTGCTTATAAGCTGCGCAGTATAGAAGGACTTTTATGACAATGCACACATGTTGGTTGAAAGTTAGGTCACTGTTCGCATAAGTTTCAAAAGCCCAAACAACTGGATCATCTCTTATGGGCATATTGTCAATGTGGTAGTTCCTTGAGGTCAAAGACTTCCCAAAGCTTTTCTCCCAGGTCTTTACATTTCAAAGGATATAATAGTACATTTTTTGTAATTTATTTTCAGTCCATGGTTTTGGCACCATATATGTATTTGGGACAAAACTTCCCACAGGATGGCTAAATCATTTGGGGATTCAATAACTGCTCCTAAGTTGTAGTCATATGCAGACGTAGTCAGCCAGAGCCCTTTGGTATTGGCTTTTACTTCAGACAAGTAAATGTCAAACAGTGGAGTTAACATCAAAGAACCCAGGGGACTCCACTGGTGACTGGTCTCTTTGTGGAGACAGCTTCCTTTATTTTAATCTCCTGTGACTGGTTTCTTTGTGGAGATAGCTTCCTCTATTTTAATCTCCTGTGACTGGTCTCTTTGTGGAGATAGCTTCCGCTATTTTAATCTCCTGTGACTGGTCGCTTTGTGGAGATAGCTTCTGCTATTTTAATTTCCTGTGCCTGGTTGCTTTGTGGAGATAGCTTCTTCTATTTTAATCTCCTGTGACTGGTTTCTTTGTGGAGATAGCATCCTCTATTTTAATCTCCTGTGACTGGTTTCTTTGTGGAGATAGCTTCCTCTGTTTCTAATCTCCTGTGACAGGTCTCTTTGTGGAGATAGCTTCCTCTGTTTTAATCTCTTGTGATGGGTCTCTTTGTGGAGATAGCTTCCATTATTTTAATCTCCTGTGATGGGTCTCTTTGTGGAGATAGCTTCCTCTATTTTAATCTCCTGTGATGGGTCTCTTTGTGGAGATAGCTTCCACTGTTTTAATCTCCTGTGATGGGTCTCTTTGTGGAGATAGTTTCCTCTATTTTAATCTCCTGTGACGGGTCTCTTTGTGGAGATAGTTTCCAATATTTTAATCTCCTGTGACGGGTCTCTTTGTGGAGATAGCTTCCTCTGTTTTAATCTCCTACGATGGGTCTCTTTGTGGAGATAGCTTCCTCTGTTTTAATCTCCTGTGACTGGTCTCTTTGTGGGGATAGCTTCCTCTATTTTAATCTCCTGCGACTGGTCTCTTTGTGGAGATAGCTTCCTCTATTTTAATCTCCTGCGACTGGTCTCTTTGTGGAGATAGCTTCCTCTATTTTAATCTCCTGCAACTGGGCTCTTTGTGGAAATAGCTTTCTCTATTTTAATCATCTATGACTGGTCTCTCTGGGGAGAGAGCTTCCTCTATTTTAATCTCCTGTGACTGGTCTCTTTCTGGAGATAGCTTCCTCTGTTTTAATCTCCTCTGACTGGTCTCTTTGTGGAGATAGCTTCCTCTATTTTAATCTCCTGTGACTGGTCTCTTTGTGGAGAGAGCTTCCTCTATTTTAATCTCCTGTGACTGGTCTCTTTGTGGAGATAGCTTCCTCTATTTTAATCTCCTGTGACTGGTCGCTTTGTGGAGATAGCTTCTTCTATTTTAATCTCCTATGACTGGTTTCTTTGTGGAGATAGCATCCTCTATTTTAATCTCCTGTGACTGGTTTCTTTGTGGAGATAGCTTCCTCTGTTTCTAATCTCCTGTGACAGGTCTCTTTGTGGAGACAGCTTCCTCTGTTTTAATCTCTTGTGATGGGTCTCTTTGTGGAGATAGCTTCAACTATTTTAATCTCCTGTGATGGGTCTCTTTGTGGAGATAGCTTCCTCTATTTTAATCTCCTGTGATGGGTCTCTTTGTGGAGATATCTTCCACTGTTTTAATCTCCTGTGATGGGTCTCTTTGTGGAGATAGTTTCCTCTATTTTAATCTCCTGTGACGGGTCTCTTTGTGGATATAGTTTCCTCTATTTTAATCTCCTGTGACGGGTCTCTTTGTGGAGATAGCTTCCTCTGTTTTAATCTCCTGTGATGGGTCTCTTTGTAGAGATAGTTTCCTCTATTTTAATCTCCTGCTTCCTATCTGTGAACCCACTGGCAGCCCAGCGGGTGATGTTATTATGTCTCTTCTTCACAAAGTGCCCCTTTTATGCATCAAACATTACTTTTAATTATCTTTACAACCAGATGCCAACTTTTCTCAAAATCTGCTGTGCCAGTCCTGACCAAATGATGTACCTGCTTTCATAGACTATTACATTTTCCTTTGAAGTCTCTACTTTTATTCATATATCAAAACCTAGAAACCCCATTTTTCTCTTTATAATCAAGTTTTGTCTTGCTGTTGAGTTTACAATTGAAGCTCTTAGAAACTATGTTCTTTTCCAATGGAAGTGTTCAAGTTGACTTACTTTTTCTTCCAGTTTTATTGCTTGACACAAGTAAAGCCTTTTTATACTATTGTTTAAGACTATATCCTTAATCAGTGACAAACCAACTGGAAGTGTATCGCTTCCCCCGGAACCTCAAGCTAATATAATGGTGGGGTGAGTACAGTGTAATAACAGTTGATAAATACCAAAAGTGGGATCAGTGTTCTTTATTCAGTCAAACTACACCAAGGATGTTGCAACTCCTCACTCACAGCTCTATCAATAATGTTTGTTAAATGACTATTCATAACATAGTTAGAATGGCCATCAGTTTGTACTATCTGCCTTCCCATGACAGTGTACACTAAATAGGTTAAAGACCCCCTACCAGAATTTTTTGTTACTATCTATACTATACGTGAAATCCACTAAAAGAGTCAGATCCTTGAATTATTTGAAATGCACACTTTGTTGATTAGCAGAAGAATTCAGAAGTGAGTACACTATCTTTACTATATAACTTCGAGCTTCAGAAAAAAGTCTTTACTTCCTTAACCAAAATTACTGCTATAACCTGGCTCTAAATATCGCTATTTGCTTGTAAAAGCATCTATCTGCATTTATTAAACCATTTCATCAGAGTTATATAAATAATTCATGGCACTAAAGAAACTGTTCTGATTATACAAACATATTACAGTGTAAACAACAATATTTATTCATAGCTATATTTCAAGGAACAAACTTCTACAGACCAGTGATGTTTGGAATTGTTGATTTATTGTTACTCAGAACACTTGACGGTTTGAGCCAAGTGCTGATCACATATGTAAGGTGACACGCTAGACAGAACTCTGGAATACATGGCCCAGATAACTTATTAACACTCACTAACAGTCAATTAACAATGTGTCACATTTCTGACTACTAGTCAGCCTGGCAGTATTTTCCTGGAGCTTGCAGTAAAAGATAATTTAAATGTGAAAAAAAAATCTTTTCAACAGATTGTGTAAAGCAGTTTCTTACCTTACTTCAGTTACAAGAAGTACTTCAAATTTACACTGCTACAGAACTGAATACTAACAATTCATTATTGTGATAATGTTATGCTGTAACAATAGCTGTGTGTGTGATCTGCTTTTCAAGCACTGTAGGCTTGAATGAGACAGTGTAGCCCACACAGCTACTGCTGCAGAAGTGAGGCATTACGTAGCAGGATCAGTGCTGCAAGTGCCAATAAGTTAATATTAATCAGAGTTTTCTGTTCATTACCATAGCCTGCTACTAAGACTGTTTTAAGACTTGCATTCACAACTGTTTGATCATTCAGAATTCTTCTGTCTTTCAAACCTAAGACAAATCTTGATCATAGTGATTTGAGAAGATGTTTATAGGAAAATTATGCAAACTCATTTATGTCCAGATCTGATGCTACACTCACATATACAGCAATTGGAATATAAAAGTGAGCTGCATAAAAGGATAAACTAAAAGAATCACTTGAGATCTCAATAGATGAGCATGAACATTATCATCATTAAAGCTGTTTTATTGCCTTTACAAAACTGTACTTTCCTTAAAAAGAAAAGTCAGCTATCATTAAACTGTTTCTGAAAGAACATATGCACTAGGTAGCCTATCTACCACAAGAGTGGTTTCTGGCCCAGAAATTGTAGTTTATTGGCCGTTTGGCAGTTTTTCCATCTCTTTCAACTTACTGGTTTAAAAGCCTGCGTTTGCGCTTGTTTCCCACCTTTCTTGTAACTAGTCTAGTCCAGATACAGATTTGCTATATCCAGGACTGTTTGTAAGGTTCTGAGCCCCCCAAGCCATTCTGTGTTGGAGGGAAGCCTTCTAGCTTATTAGTGGGAGTGGTAAGCACTAGGTAGTATAACTATCACAAGAGTGGTTTCTGGCCCAGAAATTGTAGTTTATTGGCCGTTTGGGAAGTTTTTCCATCTCTTTCAACTTTCTGGTTTAAAAGCCCGCGTTTGTGCTTGTGCCCCACCTTTCCTGTAACTAGTCTAGTCCAGATACAGATTTGCTGTATCCATGACTGTTTGTAAGCTTCTGAGTCCTCCAAGCCTTTCTGTGTTGGAGCGAAGCATTCTAGCTTATCAGTGGGAGTGATAAGCACTAGGTAGCCTATCTACCACAAGATCCTGGTACAGATTCTTAGTTTTAGCACTTGAATCTGCTTATTCGTGCTCAGCACTTGTTCAGAACTTGTTGTTAGCACTAAATAAGCTACACATTACTACAGCACTCAACCTTCCTCTTTACCTAGAGGAAAACAGTTTTTGTACTTTCTTTCCTCACTTGCTTAGAGAAAAACAACTCTTATACTCACTTTCCTCGCTTGTCTAGAGGAAAGTAGTTTTTTTATTCAGGCATGTCCAAGGGTCAGCTCCCAGTGTTCTCTCCTGTCTATCTGATGAATCAGAGTATTTTGGGGCAATGTAGCAATTGCCTCATGTACACAGACAACCCTCTCCTCCTACCACCCAACACCGCAAGCTGTGAGAGATGCACTTATCAAACCAAACTGGAGGTAAAGCTCTCTCCAACCAAGACTGAAATTAACAATTAAGAGGAGAAGGTAAACACTTGCACCACATCACACTCATCACATAGTCCCACTAAACATACACCACCAAAATCCACACATAGAAACACAAAAATATTCGTGGAGGCTCTCAATAATAATCTGCTCAAGCAACAGAGACCTCCAAAGCAGAAACACAAATGACCTCTACCCCCCAAAACAACCCAAATGACACATAGCCCACAGACTCAGTGTGCCACTCAACCACAGCCCATACGGCAAAACAATGTACCCAACACACTAGTCATAGGTGACTCTGTAGTCAGGCACACTGATGTCCCACTCACCAGGCTAAACAAGGAGAAGGTTACTGTCAGCTGCCTGTCGGGTGCCAGGATCCGCCACATAACCCACGCACTCAGGTCACTCCACAACAAGTACAAATATGACTCTATAATTGTCCATGTTGGTGTGCATGACCTGAGATGTACCTCCCTGGACTACATGAAAAGAGACATGGAAGAGCTCTCCGATCTTGTAGCCCAGACAGGTATGACCCTAGCCCTGAGTAGCATCCTGCCATCGCCCAGAATGATACCGCAGTACAAGGGCAAAATGATTGACTTCAACAATTGGCTAAGCTTCTGGTGTCATTCTAAGGTGATCCAGTATCTGTCTGCCTGGGACAACATGGTCGACAGACCATGATGCTTTGCCAGAGATGGCCTGCACCCGTCACCCCTGGGATTCCGGATACTGGCTAAGGCTCTTGCTGCCCCAATAGTGCCTTTTTTAGGTAAAGTTCAAATGACAAATTCACCACCGTAACAGGAACAGGCAAGCAAAAGCTGAGGGTAATGCTACTCAATGCTAGAAGTCTAAACCTCAAAATGCACTCCCTTGAGGCACTCCTTAAAATGGAGAACATCGATATCTGTGCAGTGACTGAGACCTGGTTCAAGGCTCCAGACAGCACCCCTACATTATCAGGCTGCAACTCATACCGCACTTTTTGGCCACCTAACCTGGACCTGAACACCAAAGGTGGAGGTGTATCCATATTAATTAAGGATATTCACACCTCCAGGCTAGTTGCTCAGCATAATGCATCCAAGGTTATCCAAGTGCAACTATCTCTGGGCAAAACTGCAATCCAAATTGTAGCTTGCTACAGATCCCCCACCATGCCCCAGGATCCCCACTCCTCTTTTCTTGATATACTGGAAAATATTAGGGTTCAGCCAAACACCCTAATAATAGGTGATTTCAACTACCCCACCATTAACTGGGAAAACTACTCATGTACCAACTCCATCACTCAATGCTTTCTGGAATCCCAGGCTGCATTTTACACAAACTTCAGAATGAACTGGCTCCCCACCTAAGCACCATGTTCAATCATAGTCTCACATCAGGCTTTGTGCCCACTGAATGGTGCACAGCAATAGTTATCCCACTCCAAAAAGGAGGAGCCACCACTGATCCCGGGAACTATCGCCCTTTTAGCCTGATGAGCCTGGTCTGTAAGGCCATGGAATGTATCATTATGGAACTCATAAACAAAGACATTGGTAACCTCCAAACTCTGGACCCCACCCACTTCGGGTTTGTGAAAGGCAGATCATGCCTCCTGAACCTGATTGACTTCTTTGAGGCAGTCATCAAAGCTGTAGACAAGGGTAAGGTGGTTCACACAGCCTATCTTGACCTCGCCAAGGCTTTCAACACCATTCCCCATTCTGGAATTATAGCTAAACTCACTAAACTGGGTATAAATCCCTACGTCACAAGATGGGTTTTCAATTGGCTCACTGACAGAACCCACACTGTAAAAGTTGCAGACTCCAAATCTGACTTCAAACCAGTGACAAGTGGAGTACCACAAGGTTCAGACCTGGGACCTCTCCTGTTTGGTATCTACTTCTCTGAATTACAGGCTAACACAGAAGGCCTTTGGCTAATGAAGTTCGTAGATGACTGCAAACTAGGAGCCATAGTTGAGTCCCCAAATGATGTGGACATCCTACAGAAGGGCCTCACTGAGACAGATGCCTGGTGTCAGAGCCATGGCCTCAAGCTCAATGCCAAAAAGTGCACTATCATCCCCTTTGGTAAAAACTCTGTTCCCATGAACTACCACATAGGTGGCAGTCTACTTAATGCTGAATGTGTGATAAGAGACGTGGGGACCCTGGTGGACAGTAGTCTCTCCTTTGATAATCACATCGCCACAGTAGTCAGGAAATCCTTCTATGTGGCACACCTCATCACAAAAGGGTTCTCATCTAGGAAAAAAGAGGTCATTGTTCCCCTCTACTCATCACTCATTAGACCCATTATAGAGTACAACGCCCCTTTTGGAATGTACCTCACAAGACATCTGCAACAGCTGGAAAGGCCACAGAAGTACCTCACAAAGAGGATTACTGGCCTCAAACAGATGCCCTACACTGACCGTCTCAAAAAACTCCAGCTTTACTCTGTAGCATATCGCCTACTCCGAGGTGATCTCTACCTAACATATAAAACTATGTCAAACCCAAAGCTGTTGGACATGCTACACCTAAAGAAATCCCAATCCCTCCGAACTACATGTTCTAGGGACCTAAACCTTGTCACCACAATAAACAGGACATGCTTGAGGGATAGATTCCTGTCCCAGAGACTTCCAATACTCTGGAACAAGCTACCCATCTATGTCAAGAAAAGTTCCTCATTAGCACTTTTCAAGAAAAATCTTCATAAGTGGATGGGTAATAGGAAATACACCCTGTTGCTCTGCTCGACAGGGGCACAGGAAAATATCTTTCTTGGGTGGCATAAGCCAGGGAACCTTGTTGGCTAGGCTTACTTAGGCCCTTGGGCCGACAGCCTAGTACCTACCTATGAACCTATGAACATATCAGAGATTGCACAGATTCATGTGGGTGTCATTTTATAAATGACCTGTAAATTGAGTCAAATAATGCAAGTCAGTAAATTACTTTTGCCAGCTTACACATACTTTAATTAATGTACGTCTTGCAGCAAATAATTTGCAATAGAGGGGCTAAGGGACAAATGTCACTTCCTTCAAAATTAACGATCTGTAAAAGATGCATATTCAGCACAATGAATCTGATGACTAATACAAACAGACCTTGACTGCTCAGTCTGTCTTTGTTGTTAAGCTGTCAATATTTCTTCTGTCAGGCAGTCCTTATTACCATTCTGTCACTGGGTAACACATATGATGACACATATTTTGTGGAGCTTTTCTTTCCAGGCCTCCGCTGAAAAGGGGCTTTGTCCAGTTAGACTTTTACTGGTAAACAAATGCAAATAAAATAATAATTAACATAAAGTCCTGCTGGCAAAAACTATAACACAAGTGCCCTTGGAAACCCTCAGTGTATGAAAAAATAATGATAATCAGGGATATAAAACATCAATTCTTCAAAGAAAGTACCAATAAATCCCAAATTTGGACTACAACATTTAAGAAACCATGAGCTGTTCAAGGTTAATGACATTTCAGACCAATGCACACATTCACTACAACTTACATTTCTTCTGATATTTACTATATGTACTTGTTACATAAATGCTGTCAGTTTGCTCTGGGGTTTTCTGTACCCAGAATCTGTTTCAATTTTGCTTATATATAGATACACTAAAAAGGGTATAATAGAAACATAGCAATGAGTGGAAATTAAACTTAAAAATCTTGCATATACATTGATAGATTTTATCTTATGAAAACTTTAAAATTTAATTTTTTAAAGAAATATAAATCAGTATATGTTATGATAACCAGAACATTTCCAGACCTACATATTTTTTGCTATTCTCTCTGTGTTTAGACCTAAACATAATAATATTTCTACATGTCCGGCAAGGCTACTCAATGTACTCTGATCAAGTTCCTTGCTCATTACATAATACAAAAGTATATCCTGCTCACATCGACCCTACATTTAATTTTCTTCTATAGTACCTGAGTGGCTCAGTCAATACCCTTGCTGTTCAGTCCTGAGTCATAAGGATAGTCACTGGTGGTCTACTGGTGCAATTAATGCCTGACAATAATCCATGCTAGTAGAGTGGTGACTGACTGAGGCCTGACCATAACATAGACTAGAACAGTGGCTACTGACTGAGGCCTGACCATAATCTAAACTAGAGCAGTGGCTACTGACTGAGGCCTGATTATAACCTGAACTAGAACAGTGGCTGGTGAATGAGGCTTGACCACAATTCATGCTGGTAGAGTGACTATAGATTGAGTCCAAACCATAATTAATGCTGGTAGACAAGAGTGAGACCTGACCACAAGCTATGCTGCTGCAGTGGCTAATAAATGAGGCCTGACCATCATACATGCTGCTGCAGTGGATGCTGACTAATGACATACCACAACCAATGTCAGTACACTGCCTGCTGCATGAGTCCTGACCATAATTCTAAGTGGTCCAATGGCTGCTTACTGAGACTTGACCATAATCCATACTGCTGTAGTGGCTACTGACTAAGGTCTTATATTAATCAATGCCCAGTGCTTGGTATTTACTGTTGTTTGACTATACTCCATGCTTTTTAAATGGCTGCCAAATGTGGCCCAGATATGATCCATACTAGTACAGTGTCTACAGCCCAAGGCCTAACCATAATCCAAGCTGCTACAGGGACTGCTGACTGAGGCCAGGTCATAATCAATGCTGGTACAATGCTTGCTTACTAAGGTCTGATCATAATCCACTATGTTACAATGGCTACTGAGTAAGGCTCAGCCATAATTCATGCTATTGTAGTAGCTTCTTGCTGAGGCCTGACCCATAATCCATAATGGTACAATGGTTGTTTACTGAGGCAAAATGGTTCACATCCCTCATCATTTCAACAAGAAAGGACTTTTTTATTTTCCCTTCATAAAATCACAATGGATGTCAAACAACCCACTCTAACAAGCCTTCTGGTTATGATACAGTTGTAGAGTTTAAACTGTAGGTGTTTGGGAAGTCAACATTATATTCATGTTAACAAAAACCTGCACTTTTATGATACAGGTACTGAAATTTAAGTTTCCAAGGTAATTTGCCTTCTAATATTCCTCTTAAAATTATGTGTTTAAATATGAAATAAAAATAAACTAATAGTATTTATTATATCAAATATCTGCAGTTGACCAATATTAACCTAAGAAGGGTCTACCATTTTTCTGTATAAAGATCTTGTATTGATTTGCCAGTTTTCTTCAAATGATTCCACATCAGTAGTTACAGAATTGCTTTGTTTTCATTTTGCTGTATATTTTGGACTGTTCTGCACAAATGGGAAATGAATTCAATAAATAGTCATTTAAAAATAAGTTAAGCGTACTTTATCTTCTGAATCTATGCAAAACTGCTCAGAAAGAAAGAGAGAAAGAAAAAGGTACACAGCTTACAAATATTTGCCTGTTTTACTTTTCCAGGAAGTTAAAGGTTTATTTATATAATTAGTCCATTTACTTTATGACTGGTATCTATGATATTTGATTCTTGCATTTGTTGTAAATGCAAATATTATTTTAAATTTCTGAAAACAGCTTTCTTAGAGATATGTGGTGGGGCAGCCGCGGTGGTGCAGCGGTTAGCGTTGCCACCTCACAGCAAGAGGTTCTTCGGTTTGATCCTCGGCTGGGGTTCCTTCTGTGCGGAGTCTGCATGTCCTCCCTGTGGTTGCATGGCTTTCCTCCATGTGCTCCGGTTTCCTCCCACATCACAAAGACATGCTGTAGGTGGAGTGGACACTCTAAATAGGCCATAGGCGTGAGTGTGTGTGTGTGCCTTCTGTGGAAGTTTGGGCGCCGGGCTGGCAACTTGACACTGTAAAAACTCCACTGCTAATTATGAGCGGACAGGTGATCCCCTGTGGTGACCCCTAACTGGGAAAAAGCCAAAAGAAGAATTGTACATAGCAACACAAGAACAAAGACTGAGTCCTCATTTGCCTACTATGTGACCTTGAGCAAGTCACTTAACCAGACACTTCTCCCAGGTAACCCCTTAAAAGGGGATAAGTTAGTTGGCCTACCTGGTTAACAAATGGGTTTTCTTCTTCTCCGTCTTATAATTATTATCTCATTTGATTTTAAAAGTTGTTATATATTCTTCAGAGTGCCCAACTATGCAAACACTGGAAACGTAATCTTGTGAGGTACAGAAGTATTAACTAATGAAGGAAATCATTACCTTGCATCTTGTGTTTTTCTTAAATATATTAGTAGGATCATGTCTCTAGGTATAGGCCTAAGGCAAAGTTCATATCTAGATAGCAGAATGACTCATTGGTTAAGATTTATGCTCACAGCTCCAGAGTCTGGAGTTCAGTCATGACCTTTGTTTGTTTTCTCTTTGGAGTATACATATTCTCAATGTGTTTGTGTGAGTTTTCTCCTAGTACACTGTCAACACACACACACACACACACACACACACACACACACACACACACACACACACACACACACACACACACACACACTTCCAACACACATATGCACACACTTCCAACAAACATGCTGGTTCAGCAGATATTCTGATAAAACAAAAAAAGTCACCCTTGCCCTTGTCTGTCAAATTGTGGCTGAAAAGGGTGTACAATAGTTTGATTCACTTTCCTTGTTGACAAATAAATGCAAAAAAAGCTAGGGGCTTTGAAGCCAAATGCATGATACTGGACTACATTATGACATAGGGTACAGTCACTTTAAGCTTTTACGACTATGAGAAAAGCAGATCCATTCTAGTAATATGTTATACTTTTTCATATGCTAAATATACTTCCTGACAGAGCTCTTTATTTTTATTTATTTATTTATTTTTGGCACATCAGAGTAGCTATCATGTTCAAAGAGGCAATTCACATATTTATAATTTAAGAAGACATAAACAAACAGAGATGTGGATGCCCTTTGCTAGATTGTTCTTGATAAATAAATAGGCATATGAGGATTAGAACTCACTAACTTATAAAGTGCATGTTAATTTACAACAGCTACAAACAAACTTCCAGATGATAATGGTAACAGAAAATGGCATCTTAATCACAAAAGCAGATTTTTGTGTTGCGTGTAACCAACTCTCATAGCCTTGTTTTGCATCCTGATGTCTGACTATTATATTATCTTCAAAACATTAATCATGTGATACAGGACACACCTATGAACTGAAAAAAAGAAGCATCTAGGGCATATTTAAGTGCTCTTTGCAAATATGTAGAAATCAAGTAAACTAACTGCTCCCAAAATTACTAGGTTAGAACCACACTCATGGCATCTTTACTCCTACTCTTTAATTAGCACTATCTGCACTTTACTGGCATTTTGTTGCCCTATAACTTGTGTCTTTGGAACAAAAAATGCTACATTATTTATTTTGAAGGTACTTGAAAGCATTCAGTTTTAACATTCATTTCTTGTTGTCTTTTTTGTCTGCATTACTCTAACTCTGCGATGTGTACCTACTCTCTCCTGAATAAGTGAATGTGAAAAGAAACTGTATTTCTTTCCTTTTGTCTACCTGGTTCTTAATCAGAATGGGCAGGCTTTGTCTTTCTGCCTTTCCCTATTAGGAGAAACAAATAAATAAAACTCTTTAACTGAAAGCAAAATATGAAAACTTAGACTTAAGATAATTTCATGCTTGCTTTAGCAATGTCTTAAATATATGGTATTGTTCTGGAGCAGCATAAATGTCACTGAGCATTTGGAGATATAAGAATCTAAAACTGCAATTATTAAACTGCACAGCATGTACCACAACATTGCTTTGGGTGTTGAGAATGGGATTATATTGTGTTTTAATCAGAGCATTAGGAAGTCAATAGAACATTCTTTGCAGAATAGGATTATGTCTTGTTTTAATCAGCGCATTAGGAAGTCAATAGAATATTCTTTTCAAAGTCTTATTTTTGACACATGCTTGTTAGCCCCTAAAAGGTCATATCATCATTAATAAATTATACTATTTCTTCAGGTTTTATAAGGGTAATGTAGGTTAAAATTAATATACTCCGCATCATAATTTGAAAAAAAAAAATAACATACATGTATGTGTATGCATCCCCAGATACTTTAACACTTACAGTAGTCAAACACTTGATGAGAAAGTACACTTTCCACAGTATAGGCATATTGGTGAAAGGAAGTAAACTTTGTGTTACCTTTTTACAACATATTTTTTAACTTAATGATTGCTTCTTGCTTAAACGTTTTGCATCACCCTCTCCATTACAGTAATGATAGGCAGAAGGACTTTGCTAGAATAACCATTGCTGTTTGTTTGCACTTGAGCCCACTTTAGTATCATCCAAGTTAAATGACACTGGGCTGGTGATGCACAGTGTTAAATAATTTTTTAATTATGCCATTGTCCTCATCATGCATACAATCCTAGAGTTAAAGAATGTCCAAAACTTAACTAATACTAATTTTATATAAGAAATGGTGGCCTACTCAAGCTATATTGCTTTTTTTCAGCTATATTAGACAGCTTAGACGTAACCTACAATTCCGTACTGGCCTTATCTCTAGTAGTATCTCCTTAACTGATTCTAAAGGCATTACAAACATTCTTCCAGTGTTCAGTTGGCAGTAAAGGATCTAAACGCTATTTCTGTGGGTTCTGTAAAGTGCTTTTTTCTGGATATTTTTTTTTATCATTCTTCCAGTGGGTTACTCACGGCCTTACTCTTAGCAGCAATAAAGTCAGCATAATTTTCTATGGTAAATCTAGAATCACCACAACATATCATATAGATAGCATTATACTTTCATCTGACCCAGTCATCAAGGACTTGGATACTTATGTTGACAAAACTCTCTTTTGAACTTCATGTCTCTAGTCAATCTCATTCAGACTATTATGGACTGATCTCTATGAAGCCTTTTGTGCTATAAATGACCTCTTATTTTGTGAACTTTTTATGTAATTAAAAATAGTAGTAAAACAAACAGCCAATTTAGAGACTAAAACCCATAACAGCACATTAAATATATCATTAGCAATATCAGCTGGTATGACAGACACCTAACCAAACATATGCCATTTCTGGACTAGAGTCTCCTGACATACCAAGCAGAGTACTCCTTTGGAAACCATTAAAATCAGTCTAGATGAATGGACGACTTATCATAAGATTTTACCAGGGATCTGTGGAGAAAACCTGCTTAATGGGAGAATCTATTGATGTCTCGTCAATACTGAATGGTGTGGTTGAACTTCCCAATGGTCTCCTTAGCTCAATCTATGATCCCAGGATACTACAAACACATTAAATAGCAAATATATCTGATTAAAGGTGTAACTATCATACCAGAGGAAATTGATGTATACATTTCTTGGTGATCAGTGCCTTCCTGTTTATCTATTTAGGTGCACTTTTATCTTATTGTTGTTTGAACCAGGAAGACATACTGTGTTGGAATTTACAATCTACTGGTGTCCAAAATCACATTCTCTTCTGCATCCTGATCATGCTAAAACTGTTTTAGTTTCTAGTGATACCATTGCATTTTGACCTTCTTTTAATCCATGTAATGTTTCTGTAATTTTATGGCACTCTCAAAATATTTGTTTATGCCACTGTGCAATGTACTTTCTTATTTTTTTTTTCTTGCGTCAGCCATCACATGGCATATATCTGCCTAGTTAATGCAGTGTACATTCCCTTGGTTTAATTAACCCCACATTTTAGCTATTCCTGGTGCACAGAAACGCCTGGTGCACAGTCAGTATATAGGGCACTGATGGCTTCAGCTCTGCTCCATTGTTTCCTCCCCTGCCTGAGTCAGAGAATAATACTGAGGGTAGAGCGTACCCTTTTTTTTACCAGGTGGGGGGTTAGGAGTCATAGGAGGGGAAGCTGAGCAGCAATCAGATGGCCAGGTGGAGTACATTCCGGGGAAGCAGCCAAAAAGTACCCTTTTCCTGCAGCCATCTGTCCAGAAAATGGGTGCACTATTCAGTATTGTTCTCTTGCCCTACAATATCTTTATCTATCAAGTCCAGTCCTGCTCTTACATGGATGGCACCCATTCTTTCCATCCAGATACTGATAGATTACAGATAGTCATGGTTAGTGCTGGGTGTGTGGGTCTTTGCGTGCGCATGCATGCAAGTGTGTGTGTGTGTGTGTGTGTGTGTGTGTGTGTGTGTGTGTGTGTGTGTGTGTGTGTGTGGGTGTGCTGTGTGAGTGTGTGTGTGTGTGAGTGTGAGTGTGTGTGTGTGTGTGTGTGTGTGTGTGTGTGTGTGTGTGTGTGTGTGTGTGTGTGTGTGTGTGTGTGTGTGTGTGTGTGTGTGTGTGTGTGTGTGTAATTGTACTTACATGCTTGTATCTGCTGATTCTCTGTGTTTAAGGTTCTAAGATATGGTCATTTTGTTATAGAAGTGCTTTTGTAGACTTTATCATGTTTAGTTAGTCAAACTTCTGAAAGCATTAAATAGTTTTAGTAAGAGCATGTTCCATTTTTCAGTGGTGCTCTACAAATGCAACAGTGGACTGGATGTTTAACAAAAAAGTGTTCTCAGAAATGAAGAAAATAACAGAAGTGTGTGTACAGACAAGAGACAGTGAACAAAGTCCCCAGTTTAAGGCAAAGTAAGTAAATAACTAAATAAGCAATGCACTCCTAGCAGGATAGAGAACTGACACAAACATTAATGCCTTCCTCCACCATTTTTGAGCTTGCAAGGAATAAAAAGTAATTGCTTAAATGTATAAATGTTTGTATCCAGTCCATAAGCAGATGATTCCTTCCCAAACAAAAACAACATTATTTCATGCTAATTAGAAATGTGAAATTGAATTATAATTATACTAACATTATCGTATGGAAATAGTTCATCATGATGTTAAATGATGAAGTGATAGTAAGGTAGTGATGCATAGCTGCAAATAATTTGTTTGCTAGTTGAGACAGAATTATTACAAGACATCTGCCAGAAGACTCATGAACTGAACACCAAGACCACAAAAATTATTATTAATGAAGGAGAGGTAACACTGTGCAGAGTGACTACACACTTCTTGAACATTCTTTTAATGGATACATGGTGTGGAACATCTGAGTAACTCAGAGCTACAGGATGGGGTTGTGCACAACATAGTGTATATAAATCAGTAGGACTGACATGTTAATGTTGCTGGCAGCTGATAAAAGAACAGGCGCTGTGCAAAACTGGTTAAGGCTTGCTAATAAGTCAGACTAAGCTGAGGAAATTCTAACTCTTATCTTGTGATGACAGTATTGCCTATCAACATACCCAAAATATCCCTGTTACTATAACAACCAAAAGGAGACAATGTGGAATACCATCAGCTTTTAATCCATAGACAAATTGTAATGCAATTGTTGTTTTAAAAAGGTATTAAGAACTAAGACTTGACAAACATTTCTATAAATAGCATACATAGAAGAATTTCAATACAGTACAAAGGTTTCATGAAAAATTTTGAAAAAAGAAAATAAATGTTTTGTTTTTAAAATCCTTAAGCCATTAATGAAAACACTGACCTTGATGAAGCAATGGGCAACTACATAGGATATAAATTTATGAAATGTTTCCACATTGGTTCAAGAAGTGCAAATAAAAAGGCCTGCCTATTCACAGAAATCAAAACTATGTAAACCTCTATTCATTATATAACGTATACAAGTAACAGTTACCTCATCCCATTGAAATGAATGGGAGACAGCGATTGAACTTAAAACAGTAAAAATGTAGATAAATGAAATATGTGGAGGTCTAATTTGTGTGATAGAGGAAATATCTTGCACTGTAAGATTAAGGAGCTTGATTTCATGAATCATGACTGCACCACTCATTAGTAAACCCATTCCTAATCTTAAAGTACACAACATTTCATATTGGAATACAGACTCCATATATTCTGCTGATAGATAGTTGGACAGATAAACAGCTAGCAAGACAGATAAAAAAACAGGGTAGCATTTTAGAAAGCCTCAGCAATACTGCAACAGTACCCCAACAGTAAAATCCCAGCTCTGTCTCCAGTATGATATTATACCAGAGAGTATGCCAAAATAAATCAAGCTCCATGAACAAATGAACTGCATGCCACACTTGGGAGAGATAATGGGGTTCAGAAACACACTATGTTGATGACTCTCTCATTCCTGGAGTACCACAAACACTACAAACCTCCCACGTAATTGCCAAAGATCACCACTGTAGGCCTTCTCCACAGTACACTGGTATGTCAGACGTGAGAATTCACACATGACTTCATCTGCAATTTCAGCTTTATATTCAGCATTACCATAGAGCCTATAATCAAGCATTATATAACAGAAACAATGAGACACTCAAAATGCTTAAGCAAAAAAAAAACAGAAATAAACATAAAAATGAATAAATAGGATACAACAAACAACAGCAAACATTCATGGAATAGAATCCATACAACACCACTGATTACAAATTAAGACACTCATTATCTTTTGGCTTAAGAGTGTCTGGGTACAATTCATTGTTTTGTATTTATAGTGAATACAGCATGCTAACCTTTGAGAGTATACAAAGGAAAGAAATCAAGAGAATTCCACCCTTTAAGAAGTTTCCCTATAATTTTAGACTCAGGATTCTTGGTCTTTATTCAGTTAGCTATAGGCAACTGCAGGATAAATTGTGTTTAGCTAAGAAAGATTATGATGATGAGGAATTTAGATTACTAATGGATTCTGAACTTTTAAAAACTAATTATTTGGGGTGGCAGGCACACATTTAGACTCAATAAGTGCAGAACTTTAAGAACAAATTTTATATAAAGAAATCCCTGGTTTATTTAAGGAACAAGGCACCATTGTGTATAAGGCAAAGTGAGACACTTGAATCTTTCATGAATTCCCTAGATACAGGGATGAGATATTTTGTTTTTTCACTTAATCTGGAGACTGAATTCTCATTTGCAGTTACCCTACATATAAACCTATGAACAAATAGGTTCATAGGTTCATAGGTAGGTACTAGGCTGTCGGCCCAAGGGCCTACGTAAGTCTAGCCAACTAAATATAAGCCTGTCCTACAGGCTTGTTTACATATGACAAGTCATGGGGTGCATGCTGTGGGGCTGTACTAATGTACTACA
The DNA here is from genome assembly GCF_019279795.1 of Protopterus annectens. Lineage (NCBI taxonomy): Eukaryota > Metazoa > Chordata > Ceratodontiformes > Protopteridae > Protopterus > Protopterus annectens. Next base: position 824,661,432 of record NC_056741.1, on the reverse strand, counting down.
GCCAGAAATAGTGGAAACAGTATATTTTAATTGTCCTCAGTGTCTGGAGGAGGCATCCACTGAACAAACAAGAAACATTGGTCATAGGCCACCTTTCAAAGCCTGCAGTATAGCTTGAACCAGTGTAGGCTGTACACTGACTACTGCCTGCATTGCCTCTTTCCACATACAAGCAGAGTTTAGTTTTCATAAAATTTGTTCACTGATTATCATGAATTACACCATTATGTAATACTTTTCACTAGCATTTAAAACCACTGGAAAGACTCTTAAGTTCCATTGTACTGAACCCCTAATTCCTAATTTGGAGTTAGGTCTACTGCATGGCTTGAGGACCTCTATAGCAGTCTTTATGGAACTAAAAACAAAGCAAAGGTAATCCAGAAAGCTCAAGTAAGGACTGTTATGCCACTTGTGACCTAGAGGGTGACTGGACTAATGAGCAATAGAACATGAAGGATTAGACCAGATTAAACCACTTTAGCTAGCAGAAATAGGACACTCTCTCTGATGTCCTTCTTGCAGGAGGAATGAAGACACATTGTTGACATTTTCAAGAACTTTATTCAGTTAAGTAGGTAAATGGGTGATTGTTCTTGCCCATCTACCTAACTGACCAAAAAGACTTCTTGTAACTTAAAGAAGGCATCGTTATTCCTCCTGCAGGGAGGCCATCAAAGACTGTCTCATATACCTGCTAGCTAAAGTGATTTTTATCTGGAGTAATCCTTTAAACTCAGCTCTTTATGGAATTGGGAGTAATTAACGTGCTTGTAGTGTTAAGGTTTTTGGAATCCAGTCCATAATGACAAACATAAAGACCTGGAAAGAGTTTTTGTATTGAACCATGGCTTGGGTTTTAAGATGATGATTTCCTTTATGTTTGAAATTTAAATTTTCAGTGACTAACTTCAACAGACTGTCAGTTTTATTTTTAGAACAGCTGGCATTAAAGATATGGATTGTGTGGTATACTGTAGCTGACCAGCTTGGAAGAACCTCATAAACACTCTGGTCACTCTTTGTAAGACAAACCTATGACACAAGTGTTTCAGAAGCTCACAGCTGGCTTTTGTGTGAAAGTTAAGCTCATGAGAAGTTCCTAAATGTAAATATTTTAACACAGTTTCTCAAAATAGCTTGCTGGAAGCACACCTCTCAACTGTACAGATTTTCACAGAGTGTCCAGACTTTTGCCTCATATTTTTGGTCTGCTCCTCATACATCACCGAGGACTGAAGTCACAAAATAATGATATCCATTTGAGTTTCAGACTTCACATCCTTCAGAAAATCCACACCAGCACTAGTCCTTTTATTCTATCAACTTTTTAAGGTTTATAGTAGCAATATTTAAAAACTGCCCATATTTTTGGCCATTGCTCCCCCATTATTTTATTGTCCAGTTTTTTTGTGTTAAGAGATATGGCTGGAAGAAGCATCTCTATAAAATAACACAGCAGCAATGAATGGTAAAATAAGCAAGCATGAGCTGTTGGCTGGTGCACAGAACCTAGAAGTGTTCCATAGAGCTAATATTGGTGCAGTACTTCATTAGCTTATTACCAGGCAGCTGTTGATTAGTTGTTCCAAGAAAATGTTTGGAAAATTTATTCATTACTAATTTGAAAGCTATATTCTTTGTCAGTATTTTTTTTCTCTTAATGTAAGTAGTGGTGCATTTCTATGGTAAAAACAGGACTTTATAGTTGTGTGTTGGGATATGCAGAGGGTATGTCTAAATATGCTGAGGACATACACATGAAATACATGAAAATGTATTACACATCCTGCAGCAAGAAGCATGAATTTATCACACCGTGAAACACAGGCATGGTACTAGGATAAATAAATAAACAAATAAATATGTGAATGCATGTTTGTGTAAGATCTGAAATATGCATATCTGCCACCATAGTATAGGAAACAAGTCTTATTGTGAATGAGTCTCTGCCGCTATTTTACAGCTAGTAAACATTGTTCACACTACAGTTCCATATATTGCAAATATGTCACATCCTACCTCCACATACTGTATTTGCCTTATAAAACAGTACACCAGAAAAGAAACATGGCTACTTCGGTGTATGTGCATTCATCACTTGTTTTGAGTGCTTAGTTCATTCTATATTTTTAAATCAATAGTTCCATGCAGCTGTTTTGTGCAGTCATATGCATCTACTATCTATCTATCTATCTATCTATCTATCTATCTATCTATCTATCTATCTATCTATGGGTCTACTTCTAATGATCGACTGTCACATAGCTGACTTTCAAATAACCACTTCAAGTAAACACTTGGCTGACATGCCCTGTTCTCCACTGTAGTGCAATCTTGTAGCTGGTATATTTAATTAGGGGGGGTGTGGGGGATAGCCCCCCCCACCTAGGTAGGTTATACTTACCTCGGCGTTAGATTCGTTAACAGTCAGCCAAGTGTTTACTTACCTTTGTAAACATTTGCCATTCGGGTTTCTGGATTTTCACTCTTTTTGTCTTGGTTATTTGAAAGTCGGCTATGTGACAATCAATCGTTAGAATGGCTTTGCTGCATAGAGTCTCAGGTCTGAATTTTTTTCTTCATAGGCTGGTTTTCATGACTTCTGATCTTGTCTCTAAGGGATACACTTTTGTTTTTTTTTGGGGGGGTATGTATGGTTCACAGGTTCATATGTTTATGCAAACTTAAGACCTATTGGCCTTCAAAAAGCTTGATTACAGTTGTCCCACGGTGAAATTTACAAATATTCGTGTTGACCCTGGATTCTCTTTTAAGCCTATAAAGGAACTAGCAGTATTTCAAGGTGAATGGGAATATATTTGAAAAGGGAAGGAGATGTTGAGTTAAAAACCTATCATATTTTAAGCTTACAGTTACTTGATATATATGAAATTGCTGATATTTCAGTTGTTCAAGCGTAATTAATGGAGAAAGCAGTTGCTGATGTGCTGTTGATTGCTGCATAGAGAGACTATTTGAGAGTACCTGAATGGTAACATGACATCAACATCTCTGACATCATAGCTACCTAGAGAAAGAACAGGACAGCTTTTCCTGTTTGTTGTACAGCTATTTTTGTCTGTTACTGATTGTTTTTTCTCTGAAGTACAACTGTCTTAGAGTGAGAATAATAAAGTAGAGGGTGCAAGGACTTAAACTTTACAGGATAAAGAGGAACTGCCCTCCATACAGAAAGCACTTTTTAAAATGTTTTCAAATGTTGTAGATTTTCTGAAGAGCTGAATATACATGAGTACCTGTGTTATGAGGATCTGTAGGCTCAAGCTGTCAGCTTTGAATACCTTTTCCCAGAGAATTTTATTCTGAAGCATGCAGTCTCATACAATTGTAATGGTTCCTATGTTTGTGCTCTTATTTATGGGCTCCTGACTGCCTTCAAACATTCATTAGCCCTACTGTTGTTTTTTTTGTTTCCAGAAAGTCTTGAAGAGGATGGAATATTTCATGGCCCAGAAAACAATGTTAGAACATTAAGAGGAGGGTCAGCCTTTTCAGTTGAAGTAACGTGTTAATGAATACATTCGTTTTCTTAATTAGGAATCTCTCTGCCTTTTCTAGCTGATTCAGCTGTTTTGTCAGGAGGCTGTAGAGTGGGGTCCTATTACCTGATCAAACGTTTAGGTTAGCGAATACCATAACGTCAAACTGGTAATATCAAAAAATTAAAACAGCGAACAGACGATTTAACGCAGGGAAAGAATTCCCGTGGCTGTTATGCAGATTTTGCCCCTTTCCCCACTGTAGAACAATCTCGGAGTTGGTATATTTAGTTAGGGAGGTTGTGGGTGGCATCCCCCCACATTGGGGGTGTGGGGGGTGATGCCCCTTTTTTGCGGCCAAGGGAATTCATTCCCTACGTTAAATCGGCTGTTCGTTTTTTTAATTTTTTGATATTACCAGTTCGACATTCAGGTATTCGCTAACCTAAATATTCGATCAGGTAATATAGATGCTGTAGATCAGGGGCACTATATTTTGCCAAGTAAGGTGTGCAGGGTGCAGTCTGATGGTGCAGAGGATTAAGACTATGAGCTATCAGCAAGCTATTTCCTGTAGTACAGGGTTTGATTCCATCAGCTTCATTTATTTATGGAATGATTCTGAATAAATCACTTATTATTTATGGAATGATTCTGAATAAACCACTTAGCCAGCCAGTGTTTCTGGGATTCTCTTGAAAAGGGATGTTAGGGATGCATGTATTGAATAGACTTATTCAGTTAACTTTACTCTGTGGTGTCACTTCTAATTCTCCTTAGTTGCATGTGGGTTGCACTAATACACTGATTGTTTTCTTACTGCTTTGTCAACCTGCCAGTGAAAAAGAAAACTCTCATCTATAATTGTTCCAATTTCCTTTACAACAGGGCATATCTCTAGTGGTATGGTAATCCTTCAGTGTTCTAGTTAGTAGGGCCTATTTTTCTACAAAGTATCAAAACTAAATTTATTTTTTATTTGCTGCTAAGCCATCATTTTTATACTGGTTGTAGGTCTTGTCAAGTCCTGTTTACATAATCAACTCATTGGAAGAGATAATGCTCCCTAATCTGCACTCATCTGTAGACCTAAGACACCAAAGGCTTTTATCCTGCACTGGTATGTCAAAAAAAAGGCAAACATGGTGGCCCAAGAACAAAGCCCTACAGCACTTCTCTAGAATATTGGTGTGGAGAATTTAGTACCAGAAGTAACATAACATATTATTTAACTGCACTGAATTTTAGTTACTTGGAATTGCTGAGCCTTGAGATCCCCATTAATCTGAGTTTATAATGGCAGTAGTGACCTAACCTATGTAGATGGGATTTATGTAGGATGTTTCACTTTGACGCATTGCTTTATTTTATTTTTATGACTCTATTTCTTGCAGTGGTATGTTGGAAATATGGTACAAGGATGAGGTGTTTCTTGCGTGAGGAGTATGTCTGTTCCCCAATATTGTACAACTATGGAGTTAGCATATATAAGTAAGGAGGTAATGTCAGGTGAAGCTCCCTAAATGAAAGGTAGAAGTGGGATTGGCCCCTGCAAAAACACTTGTTTTTATTTGGTGGTGTTATCTGTATCTGTAGACTTCGGCATTTTGATTTTGGTTATACAGGGTTTGAATTTAGTGGATTCTGTTATTTGGCATGAACCTTTCCAACCATTTTTACAGCTAGGTTCTGTTTGAAAGACAGTTTCAGATCTACTGGACAATATTAATATTAACACCAAGTGCATTATATTATTTACAATTCCTCTGTGTTGCATATTTACATAAGTCTTGATAAGATCTAGATAGGATGCGTGGATGTGAAATCCCCTCATTCAGGGCTGTTGGAGCCCATTCATTAATGGTAACCAAGTTCAGTAAGTGTGACCTAAATTTTACAAAACCACACTAACTTATATCTACAAACACTGCATTACCTAGATCCCTCTGAAATTAGTTGGTAATCTTCATAGCCTTGCAGAGAATACTGATGAGGCTTGTTTCATAATTGTCATCTCTATAAATTTGCAGGGGGTACTTCTGAGGCATATTTCATAATGACTCTGTATATAACATCTCAAAGGATACCGATAAAACTGATGGGCTTATAGTTCTTGGGATCAGCTGTAGATCCACTGTTGTGTATAGAGGCCACTGTGGGTTTCTGATATACCAGGGATGAAACGCATAGGAAAAGATTTGTTTAAAAGGAAATGTAGCTGGGTTGCTAAGTTATGCATAGCAGTGTAAAGCAAACTACTGGTGATGTTATCCAGACTGATGGAACTACTGTTTTTGGTTTTAACAAAGGCTGCTTCAATTTGATCAAAAGACACGTTCAAGGTCACCTTTGGGGTATATTAAAGTGGTGGCCATATTTAGCAGACTGCTCAATTTTGCACTAAATTTGTTTGCATGGATATAGATGAGCTCTTGTAATTCAGAGTATATTTCATTAGCTCAGGTGTGTTACATTCTTGGGTGTTGCTTCTTGTTTTCCTTCTGTCATTAAGCCATTCTGTCCAAGGTTCAGCTAACATTATGGTAGCCCTCTTGAGGATCAGTAGTTTGGTCCCATCAGTGTCCTGCACCTTTGTCTTCACTTACTGCCCCTAACACCTTCCTTACTTCCTCAGTTGTATTTATGTATTCTCCATCCCTTCTTCTTTCTAGTTTGTCCGTATTGGCAACCTGCCTCCCCATTCATTGGTAAGAACTCATGAGAAATGTCCAGTTAAACTTCATGGGTATATCCTGGCCTCTTTATACTTCCAACCTTCTCAAGCCAGTTCATCCCCTTTACTGTCTCCTGCCTATTTTCCACATAACTGAAGAAAACATACTTTTCTTCCATAAGTCTTGCGCGCGCGCGCACACACACACACACACACACACACACACACACACACACACACACACACACACACACACACACACACACAGACTTGCAAGAATATCTTTGGGAAATTTGGAGGATCAGCAGTTCATTAAATGCCTATTACTGGGATGCAGAAGGAATCCAAGACAGGAGTTCAGCTTATAAAATGTTATGCTGACCCAAGGAATACATGAAGACTGCCATGGAAATGCATCCTAGTTGAAAAATGAACCAACGCACTAAAAGCAGTCATGCAGCCATGATAAATTCTGCACTAGCTTCACCAAATAACATCCTTTACTGTACTCCATAGTTCTTTCACTCAGATATTTCCTTCCATATTATCATAGCACTTGTATTACGCTACTCTGTCTTCCAGTAGTTTTTATTTTCACTTATTTATATTTATCCTTTGTTGACCATGTTAGCCTTACTAGACTACCGGTCTCTTTTCAGAGGAGGCCCAAGGTCATAGTTATACTACTGGGAGAAATGTGGTCATGGCATTGGGGATGGTCTCCAACTCTTTGAAGCTGCTAGATGGCACCAGGGGGCTCCTACAGCAGCAAGGATGAGGCCTAAGGGAAGAAGAATGAGAGAAAAATTATGGAGAGTCTGCAGGTAGAAAATTAAAATGTGGTGCAAGATTTATTCTATATGGTGTATCCGAATGCAAGTAAAGATTTCTGTGTAGTGGATGATACAAATGAGCAGTGTTTACCTGTCTCAGTGGAGAATGAAGTAACCAAACTTGTTGGAGTGGTACAGATAACAGAACTGTTGTCAGGAGTGCTTACAGATTACGCTTTATTGAAAAAAAATGAGCAGGATAATCTAGGAGACAGTTCTGCTATTTCATGGTGTGACATGGCATGTAACTTTTCAGAAGTGCTGAGGGTGGTAATGTGGAGAAGGAACCAGGTGATGCGGCAGTAGAGAAGACAAGAGTTAGAACTTATGCAGCAGTGACAGAAAGTAAAAGAGAAAAGTAGCAACAAACTGAGAAGGAGTCTGGTTTGGGGCAGCAGAGGATGCGGTAATTAAACCATATGCAGCAGTGACAGAAAGTGAAAGAGAAAAGTAGCAACAAACTGAGAAGGAGTCTGGTTTGGGGCAGCAGAGGATGCGGTAATTAAAACATATGCAGCAGTGAAAGTAGGCAAAAAAAATAATAATAATAAAAAAAGAGAACAGCAACAAATTGTAAGTAAAACTGTTTTTAAAAAAGATGATGAGAAGATGAACTGTGATATTAAGAACAAAAAAATATGCTGTAATAGGCAAATATTTTTGTGGGACAATTTGGTAACTTTGTGGGTTTTAAAGCTCAAGAAATTGGGTCTTTTATACATACAGGGACAGAGGCATTTTGTGACTTAACATTTGAAACTCGTGGACTGATGATACAATTTCTGGAAATGTGTAACAAAAAGAAGGATATTTGTTACTGGAACAATTATTTGTTTTCTGGTAGTTATTAAAAAATGCTACTTTTGCAATTTAGAACTGATGAACATGAAGAAAAGGATATTAAAAATTGCATGCTGGGTTTGTGTGAAACTACTTATAATATTGTGAAAGAGATGACAGAAATTTCTGGAATGGGGGCTGGATGTTGGAAGCTGTTTTGAAATGTGAAACAAACATGGCAAAATACTTCCTAAGTGTTATTTTTGTGACTGGTCATACAGAGACATTAAGATATGTATGCTGGCCAGAATAAATTATGTTTCTTTTATCAGGACTTTTTTCATTTAATTAATGATTGTGACAAGCTTCATTGTACCAGTATGGGGAGAAAGGGCATACAGCAAGAATGTGTGTAGCTGAACGTAGGTTGTGGGGAAAAAAGGGGACACTTTTGAATAGATTTTCAGGAGCAAACAGAAAATAATGAAAAAGAAGGGGAAAGAGAAGAAAACATACACGAGGAAGGGCAGCAGTAGGCTGGGGAGTTGGGTGGACTGGGTGAAGAAGTAATTGTTGAAGAAGAAAAATATATGGAGGATTAAAAGGATGAGAGAGACTGCATTCAAGAAGGGAGGTCAGGGATGGGATCGATACATATTTTTTAGGTTTTAGCCAGTGAAAAAGTCTCATTCAAAGGATCAATGATTATTTGTACATAAACTCAGGAAAAGCTATTCAACTGCGGAAATAATAAAAATAAGAAAACAAAAATTTAAAAATATTTCCCCTAAACTTAAAAAGAAGGAAAGGTAACAATCTTAAGAGTACTTTCAGTAAATGTGAATATAATTATTAACAGGGTAAGAAAGACAGGGATACTGGAATTGTGTGCTAAATGTGATACAGATATTACTCTGTTAGAGGATGTAAGACTCCTGGTTGGTGGAGAAAGACTGCTAAAAGAAAATTTGTGGGGTAGAAATTTAAAATGGAACATAAGATGTGAAAGTCATTCTGAAGTGGCTATGTTGTGAAAAAAACAGGGAAATACTAGATGTAACACTGGTAAGGATGGGAAGGATAATTGTGGATGTGAGGTGGAGAGAACAAGTTTCTAGAATTACATTATCATATGCATATATAACTAGTAAGGAAAGAGAGTATCTGTTTCATCAAATATTCGATTATGTGGTGGTTAACATGAACATTTTTAATTGCATGGGACTTTAATTGCAACTTAAGGGGAAGATGCAAAAAGAAAGGGAGATATATCAAAAAATATAGAGGAAGTGATAAAATGTAGCAAAGTAGTTGTGTGAAATAAAAGTCAATGGTCTTATAGAATGGGAGCACTTGGATCTGAAACTTATTATTTTGTATTAACAGAAAGCTTGTGGGTAGGACATGGGGATACAGTTGTCACAGGTTTTTCAGACCATTTCACACTATGGATGGAGGTGATGGAAGTGATGGAAGAAAGACAGTATAATAAAATAGGAAAGGAAATAGAAAGAATAAATTATAAATTATGGGATGAAACTGGAAGTATTGCAGCAATGGAAGGATCATACAACCATGAAGGACTTCTATAACAACTGGCCTTAATGGTGGATTGAACTTAAAAAAAAATAAGTCTAAATGTATTTTTTTTCCAGTGGTAAGATGATGTAAGAAAGGAAGAAAAAGTGAATTATGGGAAATGTATAGAAATATATTAGAACATTTTGAGAATAATGAAAGAGAGTATTATGATATGTAAAAAGAAATAATAAAAATAAATAGAGAAAAAATAGAGGCATTACCATTTAGGCAGAGAAATAATTTACAAGGGAGAAGGGCGGAGGTATCTGCATATCTGGATATAATAGTAAAAGTATTACCATAATTACAGAAATTAAAAATGTAAACGGACAGGTAAAAGAATACAAGCACAAATAACGAGTATTGCAGTATAGCATGTGGAAAATACATGTAAGAGTTTAACAATAGAAAGTAAGAGATCATGGAAAGTAAATATTATTAACAATAGAAAGTAAGAGATAATGGAAAGTAAATATTATTAACAATAGAAAGTAAGAGATAATGGAAAGTAAATATTATTAACAATAGAAAGTAAGAGATAATGGAAAGTAAATATTATTAACAATAGAAAGTAAGAGATAATGGAAAGTAAATATTATTAACAATAGAAACTAAGAGATAATGGAAAGTAAATATTATTAACAATAGAAAATAAGAGATAATGGAAAGTAAATATTATTAACAATAGAAAGTAAGAGATAATGGAAAGTAAATATTAACAATAGAAAGTAAGAGATAATGGAAAGTAAATATTATTAACAATAGAAAGTAAGAGATAATGGAAAGTAAATATGGTTCCAGAATGAGTTAAGGAAAATTTAAAAAATAAATTGCTATTAATGAATTGGATGAAATATTTAGAAAAGTAAATTAAATGTTGATTCAATATCAGGCCCATATGGCACATGATATGGAATATAGAAGAAATTAATAGACTGACGAAGAAAGTATTTTGTAAATGTAATGAATGAATGGTTACAGGAAGGGTTTGTTTATGAAGAGTTATGTAGTGGGATATTAAAATTTATATGGAAAAAAGAAGACTGAAATTAAAATTTGGAGACCCATTTCACTAAATAACACAGATTATAAAAATGTGTGGGAATAATACAGAGGAGAATGTAAGGAAGGATGAAAGACATTATGGAAGAAAATATACTGTATATGGTATAAAAGTGAAGGGAAGTTGAGAAACATTATTCGTTATGAGAGAAATTGTGGATGATATTATAAGTAAAAGGGGAATGCGAAGCTTATGGTAGGTGATATTAGCAAGGCATTTGATACAGTAAGACATGATACTTTGTTAAATGTTATGGAGAAGTATGAAATAGGGTGAGAATTATGAGACTGCATATGTCAGCACATCAGAATAGTAGAGAGAAAGTGTTAGTGAATGTGTGGCTGAGTAAAGAAATATGCATCATGTGTGGTATAAGACAAGGATATCATGAGTGGAATATTGTATGCATCGGTGAAGAATGCAATAGTGAGTGAAGTTGCTTATAAAACGAAATATGCCAGATATGTGATATAAAAGGAGTATGTGATACCAGTAGTTTAGACATAAGACAAGGGTGGTGCAGTGGTGCAGCAGTTAACATTGTCCCCTCACAGCAAGAGCTTCTCTAGTTCATTTCTTGGCTGGGGTGCCTTCTGTGTGGAGTCTGCATTTCCTCACTACATTCAACTGGGTTTTCAACGGGTGTTCCTGTTTCCTCCCACATTTCAAAGATGTGTCTGGAGTGTTTTCCCCAGGCCTCTGCTGAAAATAGGCTCTGTTCTAGTTGGACCTTCTCAGTCAACAAATGTTAAATAATTAAATAAATAGATAGATAAATAAGACAAGAGACAACAGAGCATGTTTTTATTTTGTTTTGAAATGTAAAAGAGTGGTGAAACTCTGAAAAAAACTTGTGTAAGGAAATCTTTTTGAAAATATTAATGATACAAACAATATAGATATGAATATACGTTCATAGGTGTACACTAGAATAATGACCAGTGGGACCTTTTTTAAGTCTAGCCATGCATTCCAAATATCTAACAAATTCTGGTACCTTTGGTAAGTGTAAGCAGGATTTTGGGGGATGAACCCTTTACAGGCTGAAGAAAGAATATGAGAGAAATGACAATAAAAATTTATTTTATGCAGTGTGAATTATTTAGACTGAAAGACTGAATGAAACTTTGTAAATAGGAAATGGATTTTGGCAGATATGCTGTGAAAAATCAGATTATGGTTGTGGAAGAGGTGGGAGTCAATTATTAAAGTATAACAATGAGGATGTTATAAAAAATAATAAATAGTAAGAAATAGAAATGCATAGACATGTATGTTCATGTAAACATGTAAATAATGTCCTTTTTATGTTGTGTTAAATAACGAGCCCTTACCCTTTTCGATAAGTGTTGAGGATTCTTTTATAACAACTTAAGCAACCACCAAGTCAAGCAGATAAGGCTTTAGTTTAAGGTCTCATTTAAAGAATGACATATGTAATAGTGCAGTACTCCCCTTATGCTGCACTGTAATGTCAGTAATCTATCGACTTGGTGTGGGAATAGAACCCACAGCCTTGTGCACCAAAGGTGATTGTGCTACGTATTGCACCATTGACACTAGTTACCCTGTAATTCCAAAACTGTTCCTTATGATTAGGTCTAATTCCTTGTCCACAGTGAACATAGGCTGAACTGTAGAATGATTATTGTTTACCAGTGGAGATGTAACCTGAAGATTATCATTTTATCCTTTGGGATAAGAACAAGCCCAATAATTCCCTATTTCTGGCTGTAGTAATTGCCTTCTCTTTGAACCCAAGTGCAAATTCAAATCAATTTAAATAGAAGTAGGCTATCTGTCTCCCTTTCTAATCAGTAAAAAAAAAAAAAAAAAAACAAGAAAACAGATGTGATTTCCTGACAGATACCAAATGACAGTTAATCACAAATTCCTGTAACTCCTGTGATCATTTTTTGTTACAATTCCTAAATTTTCCTGTTTAGGCACTGCAATGGCTGTTATTTCCTTTGTTTCTTCTATCACTATATCATTATATGCATGGTTAATAATCTAATAGGCACAAGTGTTTAGGTCTCTTCCTGCAGAAATATAGTGCATACATGAAATGTATATCAAAGACATCATATCTGAAGACAAATCTATCATCCTGTTTGCGTATATTAGTATTTTCACAATTCATTGCGTGGGTGGATGACTGAGCCAATTGCTTTTTGTTTGAAGGCATACCTTTAAACTTCTTTGATCAAGAATTCTGGATAAAGTTAAAAATAATAGGGAGAGAAAGACCAAAATCAAGGACAATCTTTAAATATTACTCTAATTAATTTAAAAAAAATGCAAAACAGGTTTTGCACCAGCATACTTTTTCTGAACAATAAGAAGCATAAAACTCTAATGTTCACTGTAAATCACAAGAAATTCAAACATTTTATGAGGGGCAGGGCAAAATCAGGGATTTTTTATTTTTTTTGCAAAATCAGCAACAGTAAGTAACTCAAGTATCCTCTTATAAGCAAGAGTACAGCTAAGTGAATGTGAGTGTGGTAGGGGACTATGCTGAAAAAACACAAAATTCAATTGTTGATTTGATCCAAAGTAACAACCCACACAGATGTTTTCTGTCACTCTTTTGTTTTAAATAGACATTACATGCTTCTTAATAATTGAATTCTCTAACCAACAGAAGGTCAGTTTAATTTAGGATTTACTTTAAAATTAAATTGCTTAGATTAATCAGTTGTTGTTTTGTCTTTCAGCTTTTCCCGGTTAGGGGTCGCCACAGCGGAACTCCGGTCCGCTAATGATTGGTAGTTGATTTTTATGTGCCGAGTTACCAGTCCTGATGCACAACCTTCAATGAAGGTATGCCCATTCACGCATGTCTCCACGCAGAAGACGCTCTAGCTGAGAATCGAACCGGACAGAGCATCTTACTGTGAGGTGACAACGCTACCGTAGCACCACCACCACAGGATGCTTAAATTAATCAGTAAATATATATAAAACTGACACCTGAGTAAGTAATTGTATGATATTTCCCTCGTCATTGTGGTATTAGGACATTTAGGAATAAAGGTGCAGTGTATGGCAGATTTGCAGTTATCTTTAGTAATATAACTTTAGCTCCACCCCTCACAGCCCCATTTAATGTAGTAAATTAGAATGGATGCACACACAGCAGACCAAATACCTCTATTGCTTTTTTTTTTTCTGTCTTTAGACATATTGCTGCTAAAATTAAAACTAGTCTGATATATAGTTACTACCTGAATGATGAATGTTAAGTATCTGTACTTTTCTTTCAACTGAGAATAGATATGTTTGGAGTACATATAAGTACTAATGGACATATTGTTCAATGTTTTTATTTCCTTGTGTTATCAGACCATCTGCTGATCAATTTGTACTGCACTGCTGCTTTCAATTTTCTTCTGTGGTTTAGCTTCTATTCCTGCAGATAGGTTCTAGCAAAATGTGTAACAACTACACTAAACTGCATAAATACACCGTGAGATCATTAAGTGAGATATCATATATTCTGACTAGCTGGCAACCAAAGTGGCACAGAGCATTTTTATAATGGCTGTAGAACAGAATGAACCCCATGTTGCCTGCAGCATTGCCTAGTTTTTGTATAATTCTGCTGACTGCCATATTCCTATTTTCTTGCTTTCTGTTGCCACAGTAGATAATGGCTCAGCTAATACATACTGCAGAACAGCGGGGAAACTTACTGATTTGCTTCATTTGAAAAATGAGAAGGGAAAGTGCTATGGGGGAATCAGCAGTGTTTACTTAGCATGAAGCTGGATTCAAGCCTGACAAATTTTCAGGGAAAGAAGTTTTATATATGCTTTACATTTTCCCCTTGCTGGGGCCCTTCTACATTTTTTCTCACTATAGCTTTGATGCTGAAATAAAGTAAGAATAATGTTATATTTAACTGGCTATGTATGTCACCAATTTAAGGGATGAGGGCCTTCCATGTTGTTCATGTGCCTTCTGAAGTAATGTAGCATTCCTAAAATGGCTCTAGCGTTCCAAAATGCCATACTTCATTATTTAACAAAGCATAATGCTCAGTCTGTATTCTATTCAGACAGAAGTTATGAAAATATTTAAAGAGAGACTATAATATATGTGCAATATATACATACATTTAATTACACATTTTGTCATACCTGCTAAATGAAGAGGAAGGACACAAGATATGCACTCAACAGAAGCTTTATTCCAGTTACTGAATACTAAGAAATCATGTGGAACACACCATTTATTGCTAACTCTGTTTTAAAGCTATGGTTACTGCAGCTTCCAATGCAGCTATCTGTGTGTGTGTGTGTGTGTGTGTGTGTGTGTGTGTGTGTGTGTGTGTGTGTGTGTGTGTGTGTGTGTGTGTGCGTGTGTGTGCAAACGCTGGCTGTATCTCATTTACTTTAAAAGAAAAGCTGTAGTACATAATTACATGCACTTAGAATGAAATACATTGATTCTGTTAAAAATTATAACTACAATAGTTAACTACTGTACCATGCAGAGTACAATCATTCAAAGATGAACACATTTAAATATTTAGTGCAATTAATAACAGAGTGATAACAAGTCACTTTGGAGATTCACAGTTACTTGTGGTATATGCAGTCACTATAGTGATTAGATTTTATGACAAGTCTCCCTTAGCTTGTATACTGAATAGACATGGCCTGTTTACTTTGTAGTTCCTCTGAAACAGCATCCTGTTTACATATGGCATTAGGTGTGACATCACTTAGAGTAGATTATTGGATTAAATGTTCATTATGTTTCATTATGTTGAATCCTGTAGCAACCGATGGATTATTTGTACTCTGGGGTAGAGATAAGTGCTTCTTGTTTTCTTCTATGATAGGTAGCTTTAACTGTGTGTTTAGCTACTTTAGTTGTTTTTTTTTTCTTTTTTATAATCCAAGTAAATTTGGTGCAACTGTTCATTAAGTGGGTTTGTTTCTAGTTTTCTCATACATTTTCCTTTGTGTCATTATCTCAATGTCTTTTGTATACCAGGAGTAAGTCTGTCCTCTGAGTTTCCTATATGTTTGTATCATGGCAAGTTCATTGGTGACATAGGACGGGGATATATTGATGCCAGTTTGGTTATAGATAGGTGACCAGTCTATTGATCCTAAGTGTGTGCGGTAATAGTTTATTTCTTGGATTTAGAGATAGTTCCACCTATAACAATTTGTGATTATATTTTCTGAATTTTAAATGATGAGGAATAGAAAGCAAGCAAAGGCCTAACATGTAGGAGTCTTTGCTTAACATTTGTTATTACAAGATCTAAACTGTTACCTGTTGGAGTATTCAGGTCTTGTTGGTTAGCTTGCTGTTTTTCTAATTCCATACTGCTGACGGTTGAACATTCAAGCCAATGACATATATGTTAAAACTTAAAAAAGTTTATTGTATTTTTATTGAATCATTCTGGAAGCATACCATGCAAAACCTTTTGTCTGACTGTAATAAAGAAGGGGGTTGGTATGTCAATAGTACATTTATGCAGCTTAAGATTTGATTGCAATTTTTGGTACATGTGGTTTTGAGGTAATGAAGACCATTATTAGACTGAATGAAAGAGAATGGAGTTGACTGTTAAACAGATAGAAGCTACTATCAAAATGATTGTTACTGATTTAATGTTCAATGTAGAAGATGAAAGAGTGATATATTTGAATATTAAGCAGAAAATTGATGATAAATGCACTTTTTTATTTAAAAAAGTATAATAAATTAGACGCTGTGTAACTGAATATGAAAACAATCAGAGCTACCCTAAACCCATAACTTGTAAGACTTTTTTAGAAACATTAACTATGAAGAAGGGGAGAACAGAATGGGGGTTAGTGATTTTTATTCACCGAGAAGACATGATAACATACATGAGGATTTGGAATACTGTAATAATTTTAATATGGATAACCCTTTAGAGTTCCTCCCAGCTGCAAAGGTCAGAGAGACGGAAAAAAAAAAGATGCCCACTCATTATTATCACAATAACAGAAGGGCTCTGGCCAGGTGGAGATACTGAATAGCAAAATGGGTACTCCATGGGTGGGAAACTATGAAGTTGAAGGAGATGAGATTTTACATGAAGGATGCAAATAAGAATTTTAACATTTTTAATTATAATTGTTGTTGTGTCTTTCAGCTTATCCCGTTTAGGGGTCACCACAGCGGAACTCCGGTCCGCTAATGTTTGGAAGTGGATTTTTACGTGCCGAGTTACCAGCCCTGATGCACAATCTTCAACGAAGGCACGCCCATTCACGCATGCCTCCACACAGAAGACACTCTAGCTGAGAATCAAACGAGACAACATCTTGCTGTGAGGCGACAATGCTACAGCAGCACCACTATCACGGGTAACATTTTTAATTATAGTAATTTAGAAATTAATACTGTATTTTAACTTATTTATTAAAGGGCTTAAATTTATTCCCAGAAGGAAGATTGAGACTAGCAAAGCATTGATAGATTTAAAGTTGTTTGTGAGGATGAGAAATTTAGAATTAATGTTCCTGATAGATGATCAGACTGCAGGTCAGAAAGATGCTCCGAGAAAAAAAAGCACATTTAATCTACCCCTACACCCACCATTAAAGAATTTTGAAATTCACGTGGAGATAACTTAGAGAAGTTATACAAGATAGTAAGCTGTATTCCAACTTCCCCTATAGAAGAGATAAAACTACTGGAAGAATTGAGACATAACAAATATTTGAGAATTATGAAACCAGATAAAGGGGTGGGATAGTATTGATGGATACAATGTTATATGTAGCAAAAATGATGGATTTACTGAATGATGAAAGCAAATATTCTAGAATATCTAAAATGAGATTAATATAGCCTAGTATAAAATACACTTCATGCTAGAAGATTTGTTTGAAGAGAGGATGATAGATGGAGGGACTTTCCAATATTTATGGTTAGACAAGCTTTTGGTACCATCAATATTTGGTATCCCGAAAATCCATAAAAGTATCGTAGATCCACTTTTTAGGCCTATATTTCCGGATAAGTGTTCCAAACCCTACCCCCAAGCTAAATTTTTGGATTTAAAACTGAAGAAGGTCTGGACAGAACAAACTGGTACTGTGAAAGACTTGCGGGACTTTTTGAGGAATATTTAGTTTGGTTTATATAATAGAGAAGTGATATTCATTACAACTGACATTAAAGATTTATTTACTGTGATACCTCACAAAACAGGACTTGAATAGTTTGAAGAATTACTAGAAGAAAAGGGACAAATTTCCAGTGATGATTTTATATTATGTGTTGAACTGATGGAATTGTGCTATGCTACAATTTCATGTGTTTTGATGGGGAGTTTTTTTAAACAGGAAAGTGGGGTGGCAATGGGGGTCTGTTGCACCACAACATATGCTAATACAGTGTTGCCAATTTGGGAGCAAAAATACATTCTTAACTCCATATATGCCAAAAATTGGAATCTATACAAGAGGTATCTTGATGATATTTATACTTTTTGGGTAGGCCCAGAGGCTGAATCGATGGAATTTTTAGAATATATATTAACAACACGACAGAATTTCTTAAGTTTACATATAACATTTCCTGGAGTAAAATTAATTATTTAGATGTCACTATCTACAAAACAGATGAGACCCAAATATTTAAATCTGCAGTTAATCAGAAGGATACTTTCTCTAATTCATATTTGTACTATACCAGTGCTCACCCCTACAAGCAGAAAAAGAGTATTGTGAAGGAGAATTTATACGTGGATCAAGAATGACTTCTAGGGATCAAGACATTAGGGAGGAGTGCATTAAACTTAAAGAAATGTTTATAGATAGGAAGTACCCTCTTAACCTGATAGAAGAAGCGATGAGAGAGGGGATGAAAGAAAGACAGGGTAGATATAGTCCTAATTTAGGAAGAGAATGAGTCAGTCATAATGAAGAACTCCTTGATATGGTACTAGATAAATATCAAGTGGATGCAAAAAAAGAAATGATGCCTCATAGGAATAATGTTTGGAAAATTGGAAACTAGACCAATCTGCACTAAGCCTAGAAAACAATGAGAAACATATTAAAGTAAATAACACATAATAAAAAAAAATTAATCTACAGACAAAATGTAAAAAAAAAACTAGAGAATTCTAGCACTGTATAATTAATCTGATTAAGCAAACCAAACAGCCCCACCCAAACCTCATGTTAAATGAACCAGAACACAATATAGCTTGCCATTTTAATACTATATACACTTTATTAAAGTAAAAACTTTCTGTGCACAGCATGTTAATCTCTCTAGAACCATTAGATACTGAAACATATAAGATACATTTAGTGTTTTCACAGTCCTAAACTCTGAGATAAAAAAAATTGGTAAAGAAACTAAAACTCATCTTGCTAGCCACTGATAACACCCCCTCTGTTTTTTTAAGTATGGATCATCATTCTATTTTTACCCCTATCAATAGTTCTAACAAGATCTATTAAATAACACTATAATAGTCCTTTACAGTGGAAACAGTCTTACATCATAATACTTATTACACAAAGGGGGTATCTCTATGGACTTAACTTGTAACCAATCACTATTTTATCTTCCCTCTTAAAACACTGACAAATACATTTGTAAGCAGCTCTCCACTTACAAGATTTAACATAACTTCTTGCCCAATATGCCCCTTTGTATCTGATGGAGCCATAGATCTGAATGTGCTCTCCTCCCTTTCTCAGATAATATTAACAAGCATCCTTTTCAAAGACCTAAAAACATTTGATGCAAACTCCTACAACATGGATTAATAACACTAGACATAAACAAATATTCTGCAAACTGGTTCAAAAGATACGCCAAAGAACACAGTCTCTCAATAAATAAAACACTACCTCCTTCCAATTACCTGTCTCAGTCGACCCCCATAAAGATCCATTCCTGGCCCTCTACTCTTTAACTTATTTAATAACAATATGTACAAAACAGTTATACAAATGCCACTTTAATATGATATACTGATGACTCTACCTTTATTTACAATATCAGTTACATACATCAGCTTCAGGCTGTTACACAAAGATCCTTTCCATGCTTTACAACATTGTTTAACCAGTTCTCAATTACACTTTAATAGTAAACAAACAACAAACTAATACTCTTCCACTCAAAAACACTCCTACATACAAAATAACAATGAACAACACCCCTACTGAAAAAATGTGTGAAACTAAACAATTGGGTGTTATCATTAACAAAAATCTAAAATATAACAACACATTGACTATGTTGAATCTAAAACCATTTAGGAATTAAGAATGCCATCCAGCTCAAATCCTTGACTATTGGAACATATTACATTGATACTTGCATGCACATATTTACTGCCATTGCTTTTATATTTTTCCTCATTTCTAAATACCATTCAAAAACTGAGTTGCACAAAGGAGAAAGATGGCAAAATAACACTTCCAAATGTGCTGCAAACCTGTCTCATGCAGCACACCATTGTCTTGAATTATAAAATATAGGCTACTTCAAAATTCAGCACAAACTCATACTCCATCAGGTTAACATACTTCACAACACAATCTTCTTCTTTTGGCTTTTCCTGGTTAGGGGTCACCACAGTGGATCACCTTTCTGCTCATGATTGGCAGTAGAGTTTTATGGTCTCGAGTTGCCAGCCCAATGCCCAACCTTCCACGGAAGGCACACATATGCACTCACTCACACCTAGGGCCAATTTAGAGTGTCCAATCCACCTACAGCATGTCTTTGGGGTGTGGGAGGAAACCGGAGCACCTGGAGGAAACCTACATGACCACAGGGAGGACATGCGAACTCCGCATAGAAGGCACCCCAGCTGAGGATAGAACCGGAGAACTTCTTGCTGTGAGGTGACAACACTAACCGCTGCACCATTGTGGCCACCCTATACTTCACAACACAATACATGCATCAAATAAATGTTTCACCCCATTAAATTCAGTCAAAAATCCAATCCTGTTAGACACGATCAGAAATCTACAAACAAATTATAACCATTAAATCAAAAATCACTGTTGTAACTCTCTTTTCTTAGCAGACATAGCAAACTCCGGAACTGCATCACAACCAGCATTACAAATGTGTTGACCACTAAAACATGTAGCCACACTAACAGTATAGCTCAGGGGTGGCAACGCGCTTTGATGGGCAACATTGAGTTCTTTCTTTATCAAATGAGGGGGAACAGGGCAGGAGGAGATGGCATGCTTAAAAAACATCCACTCATTGGGGAAAAAAATACATAACTATGGGAGAAAAAAACATGTGCTTTTATTTCCAAATGAATTACAATAAATTAATAAAATTCTTAACTGAAAATGAGTCTAAACACTGAAAAAATCAAATAAATTTTTTTTTATTAAAGCACTGAAAGTTCTTTTATCTTCAGGATATCACCATCACTTCCTTCCTGGTGTTTTTTTTTTTCAATGGTGTAGATGTCCTGTTCTGTGTTGTGTCCTGTTTCCAATATTCCTTCAAGAATGACCAAAGCAAGTAATGCAGTAAGTCAGTCTGTGAAGTGTTATATTTGATCCTACAAGCTGTTTTTTTTTTAACAAACCATGACGGAGACACACACATTTTTTTGGCAGTGTTGTTGGTCTCTCCTTTTTTAGCCAGCGCAGGCCGAATCAAAACGTTTAACGGGCCGCATGTGGCCCCCGGGCCGTAGTTTGCCCATGCCTGGTATAGCTAAGCAATGATAGGTCCTCCCTTGCATAAAGTGATATCACTGCCACTCCATCATACAGTCTCATTCGACCTTCTTATCATTCATTATACAAGCTAGTCCACAACAAGTCCACACAAAAATAATAATATTTTATTGTTTTTCTTCCTGCCTCTGCCTATTCATGTTTTCATCTAACATTTATATATCCTTCCAGTTCAGTATCTTTATTTCCCCTTTCTATAATCCATTCACTACTCCACAAATATGCTCTTCTCTTTAGGCACAAACTAAAAACACTGTACCAGATGCCACTCTGACTGCAAAACTAATTTAATGTTTAAAAGCAGTGTAGTTTGAGTGCTTTCATTCCAAACAAACAGGAACTTCTTCAGAAAAAATTGTCATCTGTTCTGGTGGTTTAAATAACCTTAAATATACCAACCAAACCCTACTGCACTTAAAGCAATAGTACATCAAAAATATTTAAAAACAAAAAACACAAGTACAAAAACCTAAAACATGTACTGTATCAATATACAATGCTAAAAACAGTAAAAGTAACATTAATAACTTACATAAATAACCCTGAATTATAAAAACAGCAAAAATTGTATTTTGTCCAGTGGTACTTATGTTTCATATATTGATTCAAAGATTGCCACAAGATTCAAAGATTTAAAGTAAACTTTATTGTCATTTAGGACCATACACATGTAGCCTAAATGAAATTCCATGCATCAGCTCCTTCCTGAGATTACATACAGAAAGTAAAAACAACACATACAAGTAAAAGAATGACACAACTAACATATACAGTCCTACTCCCAGTATCTGTACAAAACAACAAAAAAAATAATGTCAGTACCCTCCCCAAGTTATAATAACTGCTACATTTAAATAAAAGACACATTACATATTGTACCTTGCCTAAGTTGTCTGTCTAATATTACACTTGATAGGGATATTATAAATAAATATTGCACTTATTTGGAATTTGTGAGGTATGAGTTTTACAACAGACTATAGATGTTTGTGAAAAAAAAGAAACAACTGACTGTAGTCACTCTCTGTAGTGCCTTCTTTGCTTTAACTGTACAACTACCAAACCACACGGTGAAATAGCTGGTGAAGATACCCTCAATTGCACCTCTGTAGAAGGTGGAGAGGTAATGAGGCAGGGCGTAGCTTTCTTCAGCCTTCTGAAAAAAGTGAAGGTGTTGGTGCACTTACTTGACCAACTGGCTGGTGTTACTCAACCATGCAAGATCATCTATGTGCACGACGCCAAGGAATTTTGTGTACTTAACTCTCTTTACATTCTCGCCATTGATCACGAGCACTGGGTGGTTTGTTTTCTTTTTGCTGAAGTCGATGATAATCTCTTTCATTTTGCTTACATTCAGGTCAAGGTTGCTCCCTCTCACCAGCTGGTATGAGATGCCATCTCCTCTTTGTATGCTCTTTCATCATCCTTTGTGATGAGCCCTACAGCTGTGCTATCATCAGCAAACATGATTATATGGTTTGACTTGTGCTTTGCATAGCAGTAGTGGATCAAGATGGTGAATAATAGTGGACTAAGAACACATCCCTGTTGAACTCCAGTTTATTGGCAGCTTTCATTTTTAAAATTGGTTTAATCGAAATTAGTTTGTTGATACCAGAGGGTTGCAGGCATTAACAATAATTGCCAGTAAAGTTCCTTTTGCTCAAGGGGCAATTCCCAATCACCACCTCTATAAGAAGGGAGAACCTCTTCCAATATACTAAAGGCAAAAGCAATGTCTTGCAACTTTTTGCCAGTTAAGGGTCGCCACAGTGCATCAATGGTCTGCAGATTGATTGGCAGTGTAGTTTTTACAATGTAGAATTGCCAGCCCAGCACCCAACCTTCACAGAAGGCACACACACACATGCACGCACATACCTGCATGTCTTTAAAACTCACTTGACCACAGGGAGGACATGCAGACTCTGCACAGTAGGCTCTCCAGCCGAGAATCAAACTGGAGAACCTCTTGTTGTGAGGTGACAATGACAACCGCTGCACCACCATGGCTGAGTTGCAATATACTAAATTATTTATTTATTTTATTTTATTTTACATTTGGTAACTGGGTAGTGTCTGACTGGGCAAAAAAACAAAGCCCATTTTCAATGGAGACCTGGGGAGAAAAGCTCCCAAAGTAAAGAATACAATATTTATAGTCAGATTTGCATGTTAGAATACAAAAAGCTTACTAAGAAAATTTACATAATTACATAGTACAGTAAAGATCTAGTGAATAATAGCTGATAAAAATAAAGAAGAAAAACAATCTAAATTATCCAAGTATGACATCAATAAGACAAAACAATAAATTAAATCCATATTGAGTTAGAATAGGCAGAAGGCAGAAGTAGTGCAGTGTAGTGCATTTGCTTAGCCAGAGGATGTACAGGATCATAACTAATGATTGGAGAAATAATTAGTAAGGAGCTGTTTGAAGATGTATGTATTGGGGATAGAAAGTAGATGCTGGGGAAGGGAATTCCAAGTTTTGGCTATGGGGGAGCTGTATAAAGAATCACCAAAAGTGTTGTGGGTTTTGATAACTTTGAGGATGCTTTTATCAGCTGATCTGAGTGAGGTAAGATTAGCATAGGGTTGTACAAGGTTGGATCGGGCTGGGCAATAGTCAGGTTTATGGATAACAGAGTGAGCTACTATTAGCTAGTTTAGGGCTAGTAAGTTTGAGAGTTCAACCAGTTTAGTTTTTGTAGGGTGATACAATGGTGAGATCTGTGGAGAACATTAGCCGCAAATTTGGAGATCTTATTATAGCAAACTTCTAGGTTATTCAATTCAGATTTACAAAGGTTTGTGAAGACCTGAGAACAATAGAGAAGGGTGGAAAGTAGATAAGCTCTGGCACTAGCTATTCTTGCATGGTAAGTAAGATATAGTTTAGCCCTGCAGAGTGCACCTAATTTTGTGTGGACTTTTTTGATTGTTAGAACAATATGCCTATCAAATTTTAGATTGCAGTCTAAGGTAACACCAAGGAGTTTAGTATGTTCGACCGGTTCCATTTTTGTACCATTAGAGACGAAGATAGAAAGGTGAGTGTGTTGGTTTTTATTAGAGGAATTAAGAAAATACCATAAGTTTGGTCTTGTTGGGTTGATAATGAGTTGGTGGTCTGAAATGTATTTCTCAATGTTATGGAGGGCAGTCTGAGATTTTACCTGGAGTTCATATAAGGAGGGGGCAGAGCAAATAAGGGAAGCATCATCAGCATATTGAATGATAGAGGCAGGTGGAGCTGCAGTACAAATGTCATTGGTAAAGATAGTAAACAGAAGTGGGCCTAAGATAGACCCTTGTGGGATGCCGACAGTGATGGGAAAAAGGGGTGATAGTTTGTGTTCCCATATGGTGGCTTGTTTACGGCTGGAGAGGTAGCTGTGGAACCACTGGAGGGTAATGGATTTGGAATTAAGAGAGGCAAGTTTGTTTAGGAGAATTTGATGGAATACAGTGTCAAAGGCTTTTGACATATCAAGGAAGGTGGCAGCGACAAGGTGGTTATTGTTTTTGAGGTGGTTTACAGTGTTGGTGAAGCATAAAAGGGCAGTATTGGTACTATGTTTAGGGCAGAAGCTATGCTGAGTAGAAGATAGAAGGTTATATGCTAGGAGGTGGTCTAATGTCTATGTAGGCATTTTTCTAAGATTTTGGCAAGTGGAAAAAGTATAGCTATGGGCTAGAATTGGAAAGATCAGTAGAGGGGCCTCCTTTGTGCAGGGATATGACATGAGATATTTTCCAAAGCAGGCAAAGTAGTAAAGGCAATTTTGTTTTAAAATCACAGCACTGGGTAGACTGTTTATACAGTGCATTAACTTCCATCGCCTTCTTGATAGCATAAACATGTTGATAAATCCTGTTCTTTAATGGCCCCACTATCTTGCCAATATAAAAGGCTAAACTGGAAGAAAAAGCAATATAAACATCCCCTTAGTATTGCAATTGTAATGCCACATCACAGAAATTATCTTGGAATAACCTGGGACCACCAGGTAAGTGCCCTGCAGTATATATCTACACTGCTTACAGGCACCACAGCACTTCATACCCAAATTATAATGTGAAGTTATTTGATTGTCATCATTTCTTTCCAACATAGCTTTCAAGTTATACACAAACTGGGTAAATGTCCTACAGTATCCAGGAGACCAAAAGAGCCAAACAAAGTTGTCAAATGTCTATTAGTAGTCTTCTTAAGGGAAGAAAATGTCTGTGTTGAACTGAATGACAAAAGTCCCTGATAAATCTATGTTAGCCCTTTTTTTTACTGGTCACCAACCCATGGGGGCAATATAGCAGTGGCCTATAAAGAATGTGTCTTGTTTCAGATGTCCATTTCAGGACTTCCTTCACTAAACTCATGGAGTACCCTCATGCTGTGTTATGAATGACCTGGCACTCTTTGAACTCCTTCACATAAACAGGGCAAGTGTTAAAGCAAACACCCATTCTTGAGAGTTAAACCTTCACTATTACATTAACAAAATTATATGATGTGACGGATACCTAATCCAACATATACCACATTTGTGGAATAGTCTGTCCTTATCTATCAAGCAGAGTGCATCCCTAGCAACGTTTCAAACCAGTCTGAATTACTGGAGGGGTAATCACATATTTTCACCAGGAATATGTGGAGAAGGTCTACTTAATGTGGACAGTACTAGTTTCCAACCAGTACTAGGTGATGTGGCTGAGCTTCTTCATGGATTCTTTTCGCCATAAGCTTAGTTCGAACCTATAAACCTATGAATTAATGTGTTTGATTGCTTATCTGGTTTTCCATTTACATTAACTGAAAAATTAACATGTACCTTATATTTGTGTGTTCACAATTCAGTAAATTCCAGCTCACTGTCTATAGTTTGTGTGATAAATATGTCAAAAGAATACTAAGAGACTTATATATGGTAATAAGTAGGCACAGTCATTTCAAAGTAGCTTCTGATAGAATATTGCATTCAGTCTTAGCATCTAGTTTAAATCTATTTCTGTTATGATCAACAATTTTTCAGACCCCTAATTATTCACATTAGATTCTGTGATTTTAGAAGTCTGTACTATATTCAGCTCACACATTTTAAATACATCCACAGACACTTTTCTCAATCTTCTCTTTTGCAACATCAATGAACACAATCTTGCTGCACAGATGTATTTTTGATTTTTATATCTATTTATGCCATGATTCTGACCTCCAGTGAGTATCAGATTTGATTACTCTACACCAGGCATGGGCAAACAATGTTTTGATTCGCCCGCCAAACTTGAAAAAATTTAATAAATTAACCTTGTTAATGTTTTATTTATTCTGATGTTTCCTCACTAGATGGTGCACTCTAGATATATTGGCTTTGTTGAGGTGGGCCTATTACTGACCCAAGAAAAGGAAAGTGGACAGAGAATGTCGAGTGTTCAATAAGGAGTGGACAACTAAATATTTTTTCACTGAACACATCATCTGCTGTTTGCCTGATATGCCAAGAAACTGTGGCGGTTTTAAAGAGTATAATATTAGCCGTCACTTTGCCACAAAGCACGCTAATTATGCTAGCAAGCTCTCAACAAAAGAACGGAAGCTGCTGCTGAGAAGGTGGCAGCTAATTTGAAGGCTCAGCAAAGTTTTTCACCGTCAAACTGCCATTCAAGAGTCAAGTACCAAGGCCAGTTTTATGCTTTCATTCAAAATAGCAAAGGCCAGCAAACCACTGTCTGAGGGCAAGTTTTTAAAAGAATGTATGGTAGAGACAGCAGGTATTTTGTGCCCGGAGACCAAAGACAAATTTGAGACAACCAGTTTATCAGACAGTGACTCACCGTGTGGAACTAATAGATGAAGATATCACCAGCAGATTAAACAAATTTTATTCTTTAGCACTGGATGAAATAGCGATGTCAAAGACACTGCTCAGCTCCTCATTTTTATCCGAGGAATCAATGAAACTTTTGAAATAACGGAGGAGTTTTTGACAATGGAGTCTCTGAAAGGACAAACACGGGGAGGACTTGTTTGAGCGGGTGTCTGCTGCCATCGAAAACATGAAGCTTCCTGGAGTCCACAGATGGATCTCCGAATTTAATGGGAAAAAACTTTGGCCTGCTGAGGAGAATCCAGAATAAAGTGAAAGATGAAAACCCTGACCAGGATGTCATTTTCCTCCACTGCATCATCCACCAGGAATCTCTATGTAAATCGGTGTTACAGCTGAATCATGTTGTGAATCCTGTGGTGATCCAAGTTAACAGACCTACACCTCAGATCCATCCTGAGAATCGCCACAACAAAACTAACTCCAGACTTTGATGAGCTGGCTAAAAAAGGAGACCAACAACACTGCTCCCATTAAAATGTGTGTTGTTAAAATAAACAGTAGATCAAATATAACACTTCACAGACTGACTTACTGCAACTGTTTCTGTTGACTTTTGGCACGAAACAAATTGAATAAAAGGAACAGGACAAGTACATCTGCATCTCCTACCATTTTGAAAAAAAGACAGTCAGGAGGAGAGTGATGGTGATATCCTGAAGGATAAAAGAACTTTCAGTGCTTTAAAATAAAATGGTCATTTATTTGATTTTCAGTGTTTAAAGACTCATTTCAAGTCAGAGATTTTATTGTAATGCTTTTCTTCATTTTCATTGGAAATTAAAGCACATGTTTTCTCCATATCCCAAGATGTGTATTTTTCCCCCAATGAGGTGATGTTTTCAAAGCATGCCATCTATCTCCTTTGTCAAATGTTAGAACTCATCAAAAGTTTGCCCACCCCTGTCTACACCATTTTCACATGCCTATAACCATGTCTGCCTAGTATACACAGCTTTAACATATTTTGCTTCAAACCACTCATTACTTTTTTGGAGACATAAATCATTTAAAATACATTCTGCAGTATCATTTTTTAATCTCTTCTTTAACATACACATTTTGCAGGATGGATTTATTTTGTATTTTACACATATTTATGAAATGATTCTGATATTCACACATGCAGATTTGACAAATTTCTCTTTAGAATTGTTTTCTCTTGCCTATAGCCATATCTAGAGCACATAGCTATATTCAAAAGTTTATTTTTTTACTTGCAACACTTTGTAAACTGTGTTTTACCTACATTTGCAAATTATTATGCTAGGAGTGATGCCCAGTCTGAATAACACTGTGTTACAGATATGACATATTTTTCTCTCTTACTTCATACTGTTAGCACAAATAACATTCAAAAACTGAGTTCTACAAAGTAGAAAGATGGCAAAGTAACACTTCCAAGTGTACTGCAAATCTGTCTCATGCAGCACACCATTGCCTTGAATTGTAGAATATAGGCTGCTTCAAAATTCAGTATAAACTCATACTCTTTCAGGTTAATATACTTCACAACATATTACATACATCAAGTAGTGTTTCACCCCATCAAATTCAGTCAAAATGCAATCCTGTTAGACAGTTATGATCACAAACCTATAAACAAATTATAAACATTAAATCAAAAATCACTGTACCTTCTTATCATGCATTACACAAACTAGCCCATGACAAGTCCACACAAAAAATAATGGTATTTTATTCCTCTATTCTTTTTCTTCTTGCCTTTGCCTGTTCAGTGTGGTAGCAGTAAAGCTGTAGGGCAGTAGAGAGTTCTGCTAACCTTCCCTTGGAATTGAGTGCATGTATACATGTATGAAAATAATAACTTGTTTGAAAAAGCACTATCATGAATAAGGGCAATGAAAGACATTATTGTTCACTGAGATAGTGGTGAGAAAGGAGCTTAAGGCTCTAGGCCAAAGACTCAGCGTTGTAAGTGGCTTGTGTTCAATTTAGTCTGGGAGTGCATGTTGGAATTCACAAAGCTCACCAATGCGTATTCCCTTTATGCTCTTGGAGCCTGGTTGCATTTTGTGACTCAAGTATTGTAAAGTAATGTCGTTTGGCTTTCCCCAGTTAGGGGTCGCTACAGTGGAACTCTGATCCACTAATGATTGGCAGTGGATTTTTACAGTGCCGAGTTGCCCAACCTAATGCCCAACCTTCAAGGAAGGCACACCCATTCATGCACGCACCTACATGCATGTCTTTAACGTCACTCGACTGCGGGGAGGACATGCAGACTCCACACAGAAGGCGCTCAGTTTGTGACTTGAGTACTGAATCAGATTAATGTGCACTTTATTTCTTTTACTTTGGCTTCCTGGATACCAGTGGTGTGACTCAAAAGGGCATCACTCTAGTACCATCTTGGTCCTTCCTTCACAATTTGTTGGCAATGGAGAGTCAACCTCCATCCATGCCATCCAATAATGATACGTCTTCAAATTTACAATCTTTCACTCAGCTTCAGCAAATGCAGTGCAGAATGAAAAACAGCTTCTAGTGCCAAATGTAGCTTTATATCTGACATAATGTAATGTATGCACAAAGTTCAGTACCTATTTGGTCAGTGACTCCTGAAAGAAGAAGCAAGACACAAGATGTACACTTAGAAGCTGTACATGAACTACTAAATACCTGGCAATTACATAGCAAAAACCTTTTAACTGTAATACCCTCTTAAACCTACAGTTACTGTATCATCAATATACACATATGTTACTGAAACAAAATAAAGGCCAATGCACTTAACTTGATACTCAGTCCTCAAATTATAGACTACTTTTTATCTGGAGCAGCAAATGAATTGGGTAAAATAATTATTTAAATATTCACAGTAGGTATGAAGCAATTGTCAAATTTGTTGTTAGAAACTAAGCATTGGTTTCATTTATCTGTTAAAAAACACACCAATTTGGAGCTTTTCTACATGACTTACACAGGCAGAACTGTTCTTGAAATGATATACTAGGACCAGATTGGACATGAAGAAAACAGATTTCAGTAGGACTATTCAAAAGAAACAGAGTAATTAAAAAAAAATCCAACATTAAAAGGATATACGATTGAGATCATTTCATTAAGAAGAGTACAGTGTATCACCAAGACACCACTGGAGAGGTCCAAAGTGGATTCTGGGAATTACTGTAGAATAGTGAGATCAAGAACTGATTCGGTAATTTCCTACAAGAGACATTCTGGCCTTATAACACCTAGACCTGAAGTAGCTATGGACACTAGCTCTCTGGATGGAGTGAATCCAGACTTCACAGTTTGGGAAGGTAACCATGATTATTGCTCAAATGAAGAACATAAGTCAATATACAGTCCAGACTTGTTTTTTTTTTTTACAAAATCCTCTTATGGAGGATAATGAATCTTTTGCAATAGTGAGCTCATAACTAAGGTCAGAACTCTGCCTGATATATTGAACATATCCATAAATGAGGTTCATTGTTTTCCAGCTTTATATAAGATATCTCATCTAAAGATGTTGTCTTGAGATATTAAAGTATCAGTTAAGCTACGTAAAATAGTAATGATTATACTAAGCAATGCTCGTAGTGCCATAGAAGTAAGCCTTTACATCCTGTATAGAGTGACTCTGTTTGCATGCAACAGTCACTTTAAGTTCAGTGTGTGCTTGACAATAAATGGATCAAGTATATCCTGGTCCCCGTGTGAGTTTCTTCCAAGTGTATGACAAACGTGAAGCAAACTCATACATGAACATTAAAGTCAGTGTTAAAAAGGACATATTTGGCCAACAAATGTACCTCCTTAATTTTAGTTATTGCTCCACAAAGTATTTTATGACATTAGCTGCAAACACATGCATTTTATACATACACACACACATATATATATACTTTTTTGCTATTCTGTAAGTAGAATTAATTTGGAAAAAGTGATGAGGAATGTGAATTTGAAAATGTACTACCACAAATTTATCTTCATCTGTACATGTTGTATTCATGTATATGTTTAAATATCATAAGGTTTAAGAGAAACAATTGTTACTTGCCTTAAGTATGACATTGCATTTGCCAAATTAAATTTCCATAGATTTGTCAATTTTCAATACTTCTCTTAAAACAAAATATATCTTAGCAGTCATATGACAGCACATAATGAGAACAAATGCAACATGTGGTACATAATGTGATTTTTGCAAATTAACAGCCTGGACATGAAATTTTATGTATAACACATTTAGGAAAAGTTTAAAAAATCGCTATGCTGAAGGACTGAAGAAAATTATATATATATCATGTACATTACAAGGTACAAGGCTTAATCTTAGCCTTACTACAGGATACATACCCAAAGAATGGCGTACAGCAACTGTGGTCCCACTCCACAAAGGCGGTGCTTCTACGGACCCTGGAAATTACCGCCCCATAAGCTTGACGAGCCTTGTCTGCAAAGCTATGGAGAGGATCATAATGGAACTTATAAATAAAGACATTGGGGACCTACAGACACTGGATCCTACCCAATTTGGCTTTGTCAAGGGTAGATCCTGCCTCTTGAACTTGGTCAACTTTTTTGAAACAGTCACTAAGGCCATTGATGAGGGTAAGGCAGTTCACACAGCCTACCTTGACCTAGCAAAAGCGTTCGACACAATACCCCACTCGGGCATCATAGAAAAGCTCACCAGCTTAGATGTAAACCCATATGTCACAAGATGGGTTGCAAACTGACTCAAGGACAGAACACACAGGGTTAGAGTTGCTGGTGCCTTGTCAGACTCTAAGCCGGTCACGAGCGGTGTCCCACAGGGCTCAGTCCTGGGCCCTCTCTTGTTCGGCATTTATTTTTCTGAAGTGCAGGCAAACATAGGGGGATTGTGGCTGACAAAAGTTGCAGATGACTGCAAACTGGGCATCATAATTGACACTCCATCAGACACAGACATCCTCCAGAGAGGTCTCATAGAAATGGATAACTGGTGCCAGAGCCATGGCCTTAAGCTAAATGCCAAAAATGTATAGTCATACCCTTTGGGAAAAACAAGGTAACCCTAATTACCACATAGGTGGTAATCCATTAAACACGGAAGAAGTTATCAGGGACCTGGGGACCCAAGTTGACAGTAACCTCTCTTTTGACACTCACATTGCCAAAGTGGTTAGGAAGACCTTCTACATTGCCCACCTGATCACGAAGGGATTCACATCCAGATCAGGAGAGGTCATTGTACCCCTGTACTCTTCACTTATCAGACCAATGATTGAGTACAACGCCCCATTCGAATGTACCTTACCCAACACCTGCAGCAGTTGGAAAGACCCCAAAAGTTCCTCACCAAAAGGATAAAGGCTCAAACATATGTCATCGATGCCCGACTGAAGAAACTCCAGCTCTATTCAGTCGCATACCGTCTGCCCAGAGGTGATCTGTGCCTGACATACAAGGCCATGTCCAACCCGGAATTAATGGACATGCTCCACCTCAAAAAATCCAAATCCACCAGAGCCACGAGAGCAAGAGACTTAAACCTCAACACGGATATAAATACGATGTGCTGGAGGGACAGATTCATCACCCAGAGACTCCCTACACTATGGAACAGAATCCCAGTCCATGTGAGGCAGAGCCCCTCACTGACTCTGTTCAAGAGAAGTCTTGACAAGTGGATGGGAGATCGTAGGTTTACCCCGGGAATCATCTCTGTATCACTGCTGGACAGAGGCACAGCAAACTAATGGGTATAGTATTCTCATCCTAAGGGGTGGTGAAAGCCACACACACTCTGGCTAGGCTTATAAATGCCCTAGGGCAGATAGCCTAGTATGAACCTATGAACCTATGAACCTATTATCAGGTGGTGTTTATTCAGTTAAAACAGTCTTATAAGTAGTTCTACTCTACCCGACTCACTTAGCGATTACCTCCCAACTTCCAGCCATTGCCACTCCTCCCAAGCATCTAAATCCCACACCTATAGAGACTGCCATAACCAAATGTATTTAATCAAATTCGCTCTTCTATTAACTGGTCTTTCCTTCTTGACCTCCCCCTTGAAGAAACTGTCCAAAAATTTAACACCATATTTCTCAACATTCTTAATTCATTGGCTTCCATTAGGAAAATAAGGGTTAAATCTAACTATGTCACTTGGATAACCAAAGACACTTCTCCCTCGTGCATAGAAGAGATAGTGCTTGGAAATCCTGGCATAAGCATAAAAGTACTGCCAATCTCCAGCTCTATAGAGAACTTTGAAACATAGCTAAAAACAAATCAAACTAGACAAAAGACATTTTACCTTAATCAACAACAAATCCCTTATTCCAACCCCCAGAAATTTAGAATTTCTAGACTACTATCAACAAGCTATTACACACAGGAAACCCTTCACCCTCAACCCTTCCCCCAATACCACCTCAGTTGAAGCAGCCACTCTGCTGAAAACCTTTTTCATTAACTCCATACAGAACTTAATTAAACCCAATTCTAACTCTATCCCTGACACATCTCCGGCACCCTCCCTTACTACTCCTTTCTCCATTAAACCAATTCCCACTTCCAATATTCAATCACTTCTAGGTAAACTTAAACCATGCTCCCCATCTGGCGATAACTTACCACCCCTCTATCGCAAGTTAGCAGCATCCTCCATTCCCTATCCAGTCTCCATACTTTTCAATCGGTCAATATAGGAAAGCCTGGTTATTGGCTCAGAACAGCTGTGGTTAATTCACTATTATGGCTCAAGTTGGCATTTGCTTGTGTTTCCTTGTCTGCTTCTTTATAGAGTAAGATTGCATATATTGGGATTTCAGTTATTTATGGGCAGTTTGAGGTCAGTGCATTTCTGAAAAAGAGTGAGGTGGGCATTACATTGCTTGTAAGTGAATCACTGGTCTTTCTCTGAGGTGCAGCAACCTTGGCGTAGTAAGACTAAAGTAAAATTAGTGTGGGGGAGCTTCAGTGCAGCTTGTTGCCTTGTAAAAATGCTTTTTATTTCTTTTTACTGCCACACATGCTCACAATTGAGCAGCTTGAGTGCACACATTATGAGAATACTTCTACTCAAGAAGTCATTTATGAGGTCTTCTGACAGGACTACTGTGACATGAGTTTGGGTGAAGCAGGCATACATAACACTCTACCAAGGGTAGCTGTTGAATTGTGGGTATTGTATGGAATGGAATGTGGATGCATACAAACTATTTTAAATAATTAAACTAAATCTGCATTTGTAGATTACTGGAATTATATACATGTAGCAGCCACCACATCAGCTCTTCAAGTGAAGAAAAAAAATGACTTATGCAAAACTTGCAAGATGCTTTTTTGCTTCCTGCAGATACTTCCCAATCTGTGTAGCACCTCCTGAGCACTGAAGAGCAAGAAAAAAAACTGTTCCTTCTACTGGCACACCAACCATCTTACTAGATACATGACAGCTCCCCCACCTCAGCCATTCAGGTCCTATTTCTGTGGCCTGCCCCCTATACTCCTTACTCACATTTTACTACAAAAAAGTAAAAATGTTTTTATTTTAAACTGTAGCAAAGAGTTGCTACAATTTAAACCCTTCGTGGAGCACTACAGCACTCAGGATTTAAGTTAAAAAATAGTTTTCACTTTAAACTGCAGCAAACTGCTATACAAATGCAGTAAGCAGTTGCTATAGTTTATGCCCTGCACAAGAGTGCTACAGCCTTCAGGATTTAGTTAAAGAAAAAAATAATAATATAGCAGCAGCTTACTACAGTTTATAGCACACATGGACCACTACAGTGGACAGGTTTGACTGTAAATGCGATACGTCATTTAAAAGTTGGTATTGCACTAAAGAGCAATTGAGAGTGCCCAACAATGCCTCCCAACATTTTGCACCTGGGAGAGTTCCCCCTTTTGCCCCTCCCCAGCTACACTACATATATATATATATATATATATATATATATATATATATATATATATATATACATGCGGTAGTGGTGCTGCGTTCGATTCTCAGTTAGAGCGTTTTCTGTGTGGAGGCATGCGTGAATGGGCGTGCCTTCGTTGAAGGTTGTGCATCAGGGCTGGTAACTCGGCACGTAAAAATCCACTACCAAACATTAGCGGACTGGAGTTCCGCTGTAGCGACCCCTACTACAGCAACTGAACCAAACATCAGTGGTACAACATCAGCATAATAACATCAACAACAGAATGTCAACTTACTGAAAAAGCGCCACAAGACAAACTTCGAAAACTGCCGGTTTTATTTAAACGCTGGAATAAAAACACGTTTTTCGTCCCACCTAAATGTAGGACTTCTTCAGAAATAAAACACTCTGTGACTTCAGAGACTTGCATTTATACATTTTGCGCCAAAATACTAATGTGTCATTACAATTTTAAAGGGACATACCTAAATAGCAATACTATTTTTAAATACTAAAAGTTATTCACGTTATTTCATACTCATTCTTTCTCAGCGTACATCAACATACATTTAAAATTGCAGTTTTTCTTAGAAATACAGCTTTTCCTAAAAAATCTGCTTTTCTTAAAAAATGTATCTCTTCTTTATATATGAAATGCAGCTTCTTAAAGATGACATGAACTGACATAAACTAAACATGAACATGAATTATGCCTAATTACATCACTAAAGGCTGTATAGTCATAAACGTTCATGACAGCATGACAGCCTAGATGTTTAACTGATCCTATAAGTCTTATTCAAATCTTACAACTTTAGTTCAATAAATAGGGAAGATTTTTTTTTGGGAAGTGAAATTAATTAATATGATATGAAATTCATTATATGAAATGTTACTACATCTCCTACAAATAAATATATATCTCATACCTCATTCTAGCATTAAAATAAAACCGGCAGTTTTCGAAGTTTGTCTTCTGGGGCTTTTTCAGTAGTTTGGTTAAGTTGTGCTTTCTTTTGGAGAATGTCAACTTACTTTTGTGCATCCTCTGAGGATTAACCTCTGAGTAAGCAAAGTTAATTATATGTTTTCTGAAAAGGTGGGCAAGCCCCTTTGCACAGACACAGCCCCTGCTAATTATTTATTCCAACTCCTAGACTGCACAATTCCTGGGGAAAGGGCATATTTCCTAACCTTGGGGAACTGTCCAACTTTAACACCTGTTAATCATCTGTTTTGTTGACCAAAGTGTGTTCACCAAGCAGAGGTTGACATTAATACTTTCAATTATTTTAAGGAATACCATATATATATATATATATATATATATATATATATATATATATATATATATATATATATATATATATATATGATTCTAGTTAACACCATCAGTATTCACAAAATCAGCCACAAATGTTTGTAAAAGCATAAAACTGAAAAAAATAAAACAGCAGAAAATGCTTTATGCACCTCCCTGTACCCTCTGCTTCTTGCATGTACCATCTGCAGGATTGCACAGCAGTGCAAAAATGGTAAAACCCCACTCCTCACTGTCAAGCTGGAATACTGGTTTATTCGATAAAGGTGCATTTCATTGGGAAAAAAACACTTCACAAAATGTTCCATCTAATAAACTCTTGATAAGACCATTTTAAACCCATATTTATGTTTGTATGTATGTATGCATCTATTATGATGGTCACCTCTGAATGGTGAGTGCAGTTGTTTGCTTAGAAATGGAAGAGTAGATGAGATGTGTTTATTCTTAAGATGAAATATGCTTGCATCTTACATAAATGATAGGTTTCTTTATTTTAGGTAATTGCATACTGGTGGGCCGAGCATTTTTCATTGTTCAGATATTGGGACTTAAGCATGGAGGACCGGTCAGCTCAACAACTGCATGGTGAGGTCTGTGTATGTGTGTGTGTCTTTATATGTATGTGTGTGTGTGTGTGTGTGTGTGTGTGTGTGTGTGTGTGTGTGTGTGTGTGTGTGTGTGTGTGTGCGTGTGTGTGTGTGTGTGTGTGTGTGTGTGTGTGTGTGTGTGTGTGTGTGCGTGTGTGCGTGTGTGTGTGTGTGTGTGTGCGCGCGTGTGTGTGTGTGTATTTTCAGTCTGAAGCCTGTTAAAGCAGATTT
Source organism: Protopterus annectens (assembly GCF_019279795.1). Taxonomy (NCBI): domain Eukaryota; kingdom Metazoa; phylum Chordata; order Ceratodontiformes; family Protopteridae; genus Protopterus; species Protopterus annectens. The sequence continues at coordinate 824,624,316 of NC_056741.1, read as the reverse complement.
GACTTGCTTTGTACTGAATGAATTAAATAAATTGGCATGGGGTGGGACCCAATATTTCAGTTATCAAACTGCTTTGATGACTTCACTAAGGACTTGTGACATATTCATGAAGGCAGTTATACACTGAGTCAGCAATTCACTTTCATGATTTGTGTACAGTATTCCTGAAAATGCCATGACTTAGTAATTTTCTAATACTTAACTATCTCTATAATGATACAGTCACTTATATGCAAACCGACATAGGCTGCTGCATGTTCATATTACTGATATCAGACCAACATACTCTTTGTGTAAGTGCAAGTCACCCAAAAATGATTAAGACACCCTTAAATGCATCCCAAAAAGGCTGATTCTAATGACATCAGTCTGCGGAGGAACACTGCCCTAGTGCCTATGCTAATATACTGTTTTCAGATTTACTGTATCGACATACATTATCACACACACACACACACACACACACACACACACACACACACACACACACACACACACACACACACACACACACACACACTCTCTCTCTCTCAAGGGCAACAAATTAAAAAAAGAATGAATAAGAAACAGCATGAATTACTAGTGCTTTAAACACAGTTTTTCAATTCCTTATAGCCTAAATCATTACAATTCACTTTCAACTACCCACAACTTTAACTCACACCGACAGTGATTTTTCTGATTAATGTACATAGGACATACATTGATATTGCAATAAATTCCAGAAAATGAAAAGGGGAGAAAGACTTAAGTTTATTTCTGGTGTCTGACATATGTTGTAGTGATTAACAGGGCAGACGTTTCTTTGCTAATGAAGGCACCATTCTGTGATCTAATAAATCACATTGCAGTATATCGTTTTCACACCACAGTATATCGTTTTCACACCGCAGTATATAGTTTTACTTTGCATTCTTTCCATCTATCTCTTTCCTTCCTTTTAGCCCCGTGCATAAAACAATTCAGACTTTAGATACATAAACATTATAAGAAAAACTCACAAAAATTAAGTCTAAAAGGATTACCAAGACTAAAGGTACCTATATAATCTGCAGCATTTTTATGTGTAATTTTAAGAGAGGTGCAGCCATTACAATCCCATACCCAGGTCCAAATGATTAAGGGCAACATAACATCGAATTGCATTGAGAAGTATGAGAATGTAAACTGAAAGTCGGCAGATGCACCTGTAGCAGTCACATTAAATCTAGAAATGCTGTTCCTCAGTGATCTAAAAGTGAAAATTACATAGCAGTAATGGACATGAAATTTAAATCTCATGATGGAGTGCTTTGCTACTTGCTTCAGATCAGACTGACAGGGCCATTGTGTTCTGTCTTATTTTTAGTGCAAGTGCTGGCTAGCTCGATCTTTTCTTTTCAATTATGGTGTTCTGGAACTGATATTAGGAATAAAAATAAGATACTAGAGGCCTGCTGAGCCATTGTCCTCAATCTCAGTGATGCTCATCGACCACTAAGATGAAAGCAAGACATTATGGATTGTGATTGACTGACCTGATACTGTTCAGGGGCTCACTGGCTAGTACTGGCATATAGTAGCATATTGGGAGGAGGTATTGAAGCTTCAAATCTCACAACACTAGATATTTTGCATTCAAGCAGAATGGAATTATAATTGCCAGGCAGGGATGGTGAAATGCACACCCCTCAATAATTGTATATGTTACTGCACTCTGCAGCCCTACATGATGAATTGGCTTTGCTTGCTTATTACTACTATGGGAAGAGCTTCAGATATAAACATTTTATCCTCATTGCTGTTGCAAAATAGTCTGAACACACAAGTAAACAAAACATAACAATGGGCAGCTGGTGGACATGTTAGAAGCCTAAGTGGAACTCCCAGAATAAGGCAGTAAAAAATCCCTTAATGAAAAAGAGGATTTCTACGCTACATGTATGTCACAGTTTAGTGCAGTGTGCAGGTGTGAATATCTTACCAGGATTTCAGGATGATTTCAGTCCTTGTGGTGCTGTGAAATGAAAACTCCTTAAAGTTAAAAATAGCACGAGGGAAGAAATTCAAAATAAAGGCAGACTATCAGAACCTGCGGCCTTACTTTGATGGTAGTTATACTGAGCTGGGTATTTGCAACAAAAATCCAAGGGGAGGAGAACAACAATAAACCACTACAACTACTGGCCTACTTTGTGAATAAAAAAGAACATGTTTTGTAATAAGTGCTCACAGTCTGCAGAATGATTCATTAATGAATTTGGAGTGATTTAAAACTATAAGACATGTTAGAATCAAATGCAACAGGAAGATTAGCCGACCTAATACGCCACTCTGATTTTGTAGGCAAATCCACTGGTCTGTTATTTTTATAATCTTTCCCCGGCCCCCAAGTGTGGTGATGATCAAGACTCCCCCATTCATCTTGAGTGGATTTGTTACTTTGTTATTAAGCAGATGACAGTATGAGGATGACAGCCAATGAGAGGTGCTGTCATGTAGGCAGCCATGGCAGTAATTTTCCCCCTCACTGGTATTAGAGCAAAAAGGGTGTCTTTATCATAGGCCCCGCCCCTTCCTCTTGTGTCTGATGGGATCACCTGCATCATCACATGGCTTTGTACTCCCTCTAGCAGCATGTACATGCGAACTCCCAAATATTAATGATGGCTATGGTTACTGGCTTGGGAGTACCAAGTCCACATTTCCATTCCTGGCCATTTTGATGTCCTGCAAGCCTCTGCAGACTATACCAATCAAAAAGCTGAAGCATCCACCCTCTTTCCCCAGGATGGGCTAGGCAGATCTGGCCATGTACTCTCATCCTTCTCTTCCTTCTGGGTCTTTCAACAGCTAGGCTCCTATTTGAACTTATATTGTCTGGGTTATGGTCAGGGCTACATTCCACTATGCCACAGAGCCAGGGTTGTTATTTTGATAATCTCAGCCTGAGATCTTCTTAGAGCTCAGTTATTATAGGTTCATAGGTAGGTACTAGGCTATCGGGCCAAGGGCCTACGTAAGCCTAGCCAACAAGGTTCCCTGGCTTATGCCACCCAAGAATGTTATTTTCCTGTGCCACTGTCGAGTAGAGACACAGAAGTGATCCCTGGAGTGTATTTCTTATTTCCCATTCACTCATTAAGATTTTTCTTGAAGAGTGCTAATGAAGAACTTTGATTGACATAGATGGGTTGCCTGTTCCAGAGTATGGGAAGTGTCTGGGATGGGAATCTATCCCTCCAGCATGTCCCGTTTATTGTGGTGACAAGGTTTTGGTCCCTAGAGCATGCAGCTTGGAGGGATTGGGATTTCTTTAGGTGTAGCATGTCCAACAGCTCTGGGTTTGACATAGCTTTATATGTTAGGCAGAGATCACCTCGGAGTACGCGATATGCTACGGAGTAAAGCTGGAGTTTATTGAAGCGGTCAGTGTAGGGCATTTGTTTGAGGCCAGTAATCCTCTTTGTGAGGTACTTTTGTGGCCTTTCCAGCTGCTGCAGATGTCTTGTGAGGTACATTCCAAAAGGGGCATTGTACTCTATAATGGGTCTAATGAGTGTCGAGTAGAGGGGAACAATGACCTCTTTTTTCCTGGAAGAGAACCCTTTTATTATGAGGTGTGCCATGTATAAGGACTTCCTGACTACTGGGGTGGTGTGACTATCAAAGGAGAGACTACTGTCCACCTGGGAACCAAGGTCTCTTATCACACATTCGGTGTTAAGTAGATTGCTGCCTATGTGGTAGTTCATGGGTACAGAGTTTTTACCAAAGGGGATGACACTGCACTTTTTGGCATTGAGCTTGAGGCCATGGCTCTGACACCAGGCATCTGTCTCAGCGAGGTCCTTCTGTAGGATGTCCACATCATTTGGGGACTTGACTATGGCTCCTAGTTTGCAGTCATCTGCGAACTTCATTAGCCAGAGGCCCTCTGTGTTAGCTTGTACTTCAGAGAAGTAGATACCGAACAGGAGAGGTCACAGGATGGAACCCTGTGGTACTCCACTTGTCACTGCTTTGAGGTCAGATTTGGAGTCTGCAACTTTTACAGTGTGGGTTCTGTCAGTAAGCCAGTTGGCAAACCATCTTGTGATGTAGGGATTTATACCTAGTTTAGCGAGTTTAGCTATAATTCCAGAATGGGGGATGGTGTCGAAAGCCTTGGCGAGGTCAAGATAGGCTGTGTGAACCACCTTACCCTCATCTACGGCTTTGGTGACTGCCTCAAAGAAGTCGATCAGGTTCAGAAGGCATGATCTGCCTTTCACAAACCCGAACTGGGTGGGATCTAGAGTATGGAGGTTACCAATGTCTTTGTTTATGAGTTCCATGATGATACGTTCCATGGCCTTGCTGACCAGGCTCATCAGGCTAATAGGTCGATAGTTCCCAGGATCAGTGGTGGCTCCCTCTTTGTGGAGTGGGATAACTGTTGCTGTGCACCATTCAGTGGGCACAAAGCCTAATTCGAGGCTATTATTGAACATGGTGCTTAAGTGGGGAGCCAGTTTGTTCTGAAGTTCGTGTAAAATGGAGCCTGGGATGTTGTCCAGTCCCATGCATGCTGTTTTTTTGGTTTTAGAGAGTGCAGCTTTTACCTGCGTAATTGTGATTACAGGAACTCCGCATTCTTCCTGTATAGATATGGGCCCTCTAAGGGGTGAGGGGGGTAAAGTTAGCACTGATCCTATCTGCCAGGATGTTGGCAATATCAGTTGGTTCTGTAATTTTCATGCCTTTGTGCTGTAACTCAGAGCAGATCTGGGTGTTGCCATTGAGATTCTTGACATAGCTATAGAATGCTTTGTGGTTGTCCTTAGAATTAGTGGCAATTTTGTTTTTATAGCTAGCTTTGGAGGATCTTATAAGGGATCTCAGCTTCTTACTGAGGTTGACCATGGAGCTTCTCCACTCATGAGATTTTACTCTCTTTTGCAACAGTTTCTTCCTTCTGTTGTACAGTTTGTTTATGGCAGGGGACCACCAGATTGGCTTCCTTTTTTTGGAGGATAGTGTCTTGGTTCTGTTTGGGATAGCACAATCCATGCTCTCGTGTAAGTGCTTATAGAGTGCAGTTGTATAGGATTCAGCAGTTGTAACTGTATTGTCCATCTGCTTGGGTGTCATGAAGTTCACCACTTCTGTCTTAAGAATCATGAAGCTAGCTTTGGAGAAATTTTTTACCGTGGTTTCCTTAATGGGGGGTGGGGGTGGTATGTGGATATCTGGGGTGATTAGCTTATGGTCGGATCGGACCAACGAGGAGTTGACAAATCTGGATTATGCAACAACAAACTTTTACCAATTGTCTTGATAGGGACCATCTTCTACTGGCATCAGTAACTTCATCAATATCAAGAGGGTCCTATAATATCCCTTTCACTTCTTTCTCAGCAGACATAAAAGAGCATTTTTGAATATTTCTGGTATCCAGTTTCTTACTAACCCTTTAAATGACCAAATTAACCAACAGTCATCGAGATATCATCTCCAGATATCTATTGCTGGCAAAAAAATATTATGTGTGTTGTCATAAATGAGCAAATCCTCCAAGTACCCCATAAACAAATCGGCATATATGGGGGCAAAAGATGCCCCCATAGCCGTTCCTTGAACTTGCCAATAAGAGTCTTCTTAAAAATGTAAAACATTTTTAGTTAACACATGTTCTGACATGTATATTAGCAATGTGTTAAAGCCCGGTGAATAAATGTCCACTTTCTCCAACCAATACTTAATGGCTTCTAAACCAGCCCAATGAGGGATACTAGTATACATTGCCATCACATCTAATGTGCACAACAGCCAATCTGTCTCCAACTGAGAATCAGATATGATTCTAAGAAATTCAATCATATCCTGAATTCTTGATCTAACTACCTTTAATAAGGGCTGTAAATGTTGGGTCAAGAAGGCTGAAAGGGGTTCAGTAACGGAACCAATGGCAGACACAATCGGCCTCCCCGGTGGCTTATCCAAATTTTTATGAATTTTGGGTAACAAATAGAGGATTTGTTTTTGGGGTCGTCAACTATCAGTTGTTGTTTAGTATGTGATGAAATCACTCCCTCTTCACATGCCAGCTCAAAAAATGAATCATTCTCTTTTTTGAAACAAACAGTGGGGTCCAGTGGCATAAACATATAATGTCTAGCATCCGTTAACTGCCTATGTGCTTCTGAAACATAATACTTAGTATCCATAATAACCACTGCCCCACCTTTGTCCACTGGTAAGATTACAATATTTGTGTTATTTTTCAAATTTTTAAATGCATGCTGTTCCTCAGCTGTTAAATTCTGATTCAATATCCTGGCTTGACAATTCTTGAAGTGTAAGTCCTTAATGACTGATTCCTGAAATACTGATACATGTTTATCCATAGGGGGCATAAAACCTGACTTTCAAAAACGAAAGTCAGTAGATCTTTGAGCCCTATCCTGTGAACCAAAATACAATTTTAAATTGAAAGTACGACAAAATGCCAAAACATCATCAACCACACTATCCTCATTAACAAAAAAGCCGGGGATATATTTAAGTCTTTATTCAATAGTTGTTGTTCAACTTTTGTTAAATTCACAGAGGAAATATTGTGAACATTGTACATATTGTTCAACGATGTCCTAAGCTCTGTAACAACATCTACACATTGTCTACGCTTGTTATGCTTCCTACCTCCTCTGTGTTATTTGGGCCTAAAGGGTAGTCCATACCCCGTTGTTTCTTAGAAATGGGGGACCCCTGAGTAAGAACTTGTTCAACGTCCATGACTGATGACTCATCCCCGGATATACAACTATAGTATACACCAGATTTTTTGAGAATTGACCTAGGTGTTTTTTTCATAATCCTTAATATCACGACTAAATTTCTGAATCTTTTTATTTTTGAGAGATTTTTCTAGCGTTAATAAATCCCTAGTGAGCTTGGTAAGACATACCTGATATTGGGTTTGCCCCTCATATGGTTTAAGTTCATCACAAACATGTTGCACATCTACGCAATTGTTATCTTTCATATGCTCATAGTATGATGACAAAATATTGACAAAGGTCATTGATGCATTTTGCTGTGCTTGAGCCCACTCTTGGGTCAATGTATCATCTGCCATACTAACACACAGTAATATCCGAACTCTTAAACCCCTTGGCTTAATATTTTTAGCCTAATAGGCTTTGAATAATTTCAAAAGCCAAACATTAGTACGCAAGGTGGTCATACTTCTGGTTAGCTTACCAAATAATTCTGTACAATGATCAACCAAATTCTGAACACCTGTGTCACTTTTTTGTTCTGCGGGTTTTGCTAACCCGAAGGCATGTAAATCATGCTTGTCCGCAGAAAAAAACATGTAAGATGGTAACCAAATCCATCTCAAAAATACCTCAAATTCGACTTTCAAATGAACACTGCATCCTACTTAAATTTGGATTCAACCAACTGAACACTTTCAAACAATTGTTCAATGCACAACATATCACAAATATACATATACTCATGTGACATCAGTTCCATATAGGGAGGATCTGACTAGTGCAAATTAACTGAATATTAATTCACTAATATTCGTTTTACCATTTTTCAGCAACCCGCAAAACAATTATTTGAATTAAAGCACTCAACAGATATACCCCAGGGATTACCTCAGTGTCACTGCTCAACAGAGGGCACAAAAAATGGTATAGTAGTTCCCATACTAAAGTATGAACCTATGAACCTATGAACAGACCCTCCCATCCAAGTATAATAATAGCTATATTAACAGTATATTGATCAAAACAAACCAATACAATTGGTGCATACTGTCCAAAATAATAACGGTCAAAACTAATATTTCACTTCGATATATCAGTTCCAGACCAAACAAGGGCATCACATCCATCAAGGCCAAAATCACAAATGTGTTAGATAGAACAAAGACACTGCAAATGATATATAGTGTCCGAAAAGATCAATAACTGATAACAATCCAAACTTATATGTCATTTGAATATATCAATTCCAGACCCATATATATATATATTACTAGCTCATCCTCTTGACAAGATCAAGTTTGTATGCCCACTTCATTTATATTTTTCACTACAATATTAAAATTTTGCTTGTACAGTCATAAGCTTTCCACACAGCTATATGATGATCACTGTATATCACCAACCAATGTTGTGTCTTTTGGCTTTTCCTGGTTAGGGGTCGCGACAGCGGAACTCCGGTCCACTAATGATTGGTAGTTCATTTTCACGTGGCTAGTTACCAGCCCTGATGCACAACCTTCAACGAAGGTATGCCCATTCATGCATGTCTCCATGCAGAAGACGCTCTAGCTGAGAATCGAACTGGACAGTGTCTTACTGTGAGGCAACAACGCTACAATATTGGCACAAAAAAGTGTCCAAACATGGAAATATAACAAGTAAGGTGGCAGTTCCAAGCAATAATAAAACAATCGTATATATTCCCAAATATGTTATAGTTAGTTGTCACAACCATCAACCTTAGCGTACATTCCCTATCTAAACTTGTATTTCTCTTGAATATATCAATTCCGGACCCAAATAAACATTATGAACTAGTCCTCTTCACAAGGCCTAAGATCAACAGTTTGTATTTCCACTTAATGTAAACACAATGTTCAAAATTCCCTCATACACTCATGAGCTTCCAGCACAGCTATACTTATGGTGATCACTGTATATTGCCAGCCAGTATTGGCCCAAGAAGTGTCCAAAACACAAAAAAAATATATAACAAATGAGGCAGCAGTTCCAAATGATAACAAAACCACATATATTGCAAAATGTGCTGTAATTAGTTGGCGCAACCACCGACCTAAATTGAATTCCTCATTAAACTAAATGTATATCGAACTGAACATCCATGACCCTTCGGTCCAATATTATTCTCCACAATTAGGACAATATATGCTACCACATCGTTCACCCTTCCTTTTTATCTTATAATCCACGGGTACAGCATAAAACGCTAAGACGTCACCAACCCATGTACTTCATCCGACGGTTGCTTCTCACATTTGCGATAGAGAAATACCACTCCAAATGGCTAATACAGCACTATCAGCGCCCTATTGTTCACTCCTCCATTGTTTAACATGATCCATCATAAGGTTTAACCCAGAGAGCATACAGCAAAACAGGATGGTGCACGTTACATAATGAAAACAGCCCCAACAGTAAAAAGTAATGAATGTCCCAGGTGATTCAGCCACAGACCATCAAACCATGCTTACTCAGAAGCCCACAGTGAGGTAAAACACTACTTAGATTAACCCCCCCCCCGTGCAAGTAAGGCTGGTGCAAAGGCCAAAAATCCTCAATATTGTACAAAAAGCAAAAGACAGCACCATATGAGTAAGTCAAACCTTCTTTATTGTGGCAACACTATAAGATCATTGATTCTAATGGCTGCTGTTGCTTTAAATGCTAATTTATCAGGGTATAAATGACAGTGATTTATGTTTTTGTTTGTATCACTGAGGAAGGCAAAGGTGCCGAAACCAGTCTGATTTTATGGTGTTGCCACAATTAAGAAGGTATGACTTACTCATATGGTGCTGGCTTTTGCTTTTTGTACAATACTGAGGATTTTTGGCCTTTGCACCAGCCTTACTTGCGGGAGTATGTTTTTGGATCTAAGAAATGTTTCCCAGTACTTCCCATTAATGACTGTTCCACCATAGATCTGCAGAAGAAAACAGTAAAAATTAGTACATGCATGAAGCCAACAGTCTTTAAAATTGGCATTCACTATGCCTTCTATGTCTTCAGGACACTAAACAGTGTAGTTAATTCCAAAAAGTTCAACAAGGCTACATATCACACAAAATTCTCTGTTCACCTAAAGGGTGTCAGAATGAAGGCTATAAGGAACAAAGCTCATGAAAAGTAATCTTCAATATGTGAAGTAAGCCCTGAGATAGTGATAAATATTAAAAAATAAATCAAAGACTCATTCTGGGATCATGGCTTTCAAGCATGTGATTCACTTTCTGGTGATGTCCGTTATTCTTTCTTCCCTTCAACACAAAGTATTTTCTTGTTAGTAACTAGCTCCTTTGTGGTCAGAGCCGCTTATGGGTTTGTTGGTACATTGTCACTAAATAGTGGTAATCTAGTAATCTTTGCTTTGGATCCACCATTCTCCACTGCCAATCACATTAAAAAATTTATAATGATTCCCAGTTCAGCGGTCTGTGTGGTTTTGCCTGACATCATCAAACACATAGAAGAACTGAAGGAAAAAGGTGAGACCCTGTTTGTAGTAGACATAACTTACCCACATATCTCAACATTTCTCTCTTTAAACATAAAGGAATGAACAATGCTTTTGGTTACAGAGCTCTTAGCTTCCATCCAGGTATCAACATATGGTCAGAAGATATCAACAGATGATTGTAGACCTCACTTCCCTGGATCTCACTAAAAAACAGCTTACAAAAGGGTCCATAACTCCTGCTTTGGCCACCTCTGTAACTCTCCTAAAATGGCTGTGGAAGACTTTCCCTAAGAGTGGTTTGATATTATACAGGATAATTAGCCATAAAATGACTGTGAAAGGCCATTTATTGTAGTTCATCTACCTTCTCAAGCCATTCTTTTCTCCATGTGAAGCATATCTTTACAAATTTTAGCTATAAATAGAAGATTAGTACCTGCTTCAGCAGGCAGAAATTTGTTACTCCAAAAGGCCAAAGGAAAGGAGCAACTTAATTAAAATTTTCTTATTGTTTTAAAATTTCAATGGACATGATTTATAACACTCACCATCAGGTAAAGCAGCTCCAGCACAAACAGTAATTCTGCCTATTCTCAGTTAAGGTGATTCGTATGTTCCATATCTGGATTGCTGTTAGAGTCTTTACGATATTTGTGTATATAAAGTTCCAAAAGCATTGCACTCCAGTACTCCCAGTTTAGACTTTACTCTGTGGGATGTATTCTGCTTTCACCATTTCCAAATGTAGTATAGCACAGGCCACACATCTACAAACACTGACTAATTGTCTGGATCACTAGGTTTTAGTGACAGATCTTCATTACTATCTGTGAGAAAATTAAAATGATACAAATCATGTCTTCTGGGTCTCAAGTATTATCATAGCTGAGTAAATGTGTGTAGTTTTCAAATTACTGGCTTTGTACATTAATGTCTTCATGGAGTGCACATTTGTGGACCAAGTGGACATGCATTAGTTTCCAGGTCATCATCACTTTGGAGGTGAAGTAGGACTCAGTAGAGGCAGAGAAAAGAATTGTCTGAAGGTTCAAAGTAGACATTATAGCAGAATATGCATTTGATTAAACAGGAGTTAAAATGCCTTAATCTGATGTGAGCAATGAGAAAATGCTTACACAGTATAAGAGGGCCTGAAGTGCTTAGGCTATGAAGATGTGCAATAGACTAATAGCTGGTGTGAGAGATGGAAGGCTTTGCTGTCACCAGGAAGAATCCGAGAGGATTAATGGGTTGCTGCCGGGCAGAAATAACATCTGCAGTGTACAGTCTTCTTGTAAACATTAACTGTATGACAACATGAAAGTAGTCAATCAAGCAAGTTGTCTAAAACTACATATAGAGGATAAAATAAAAGTGGCATTGGGTAAACTGACTGTACAGCCCTAGAAGGATTAGAAATTAAAGTTCATCTTGGACTATTTTGTTGGGGAGGGAAAGTGATCATTCTAGCCACTGTTAACACTTTTCCTATAAATTTACAAACAGCCATTACCTAAGAGCAACTGCAGACTCGTGCACTTCCTATAAGTCTGCATATGGTTTGTAGGAAGGAAAAGTCCAGAAAGAGCATTTTATTTCTCAAACAAATCACAACTCTAAGCTTCCTTATTTTGAGATTCAGCACCATTAAAATAACTATTTACTTGTCTTAACTGCAGACAATTCCACCTAACCTAAATCAGTGACAGGAATTTAAGCCATGACTCATCTGAAACGTAGAGCTCCTCTACAGTCTTAAATTCCATAGAAATGGTATCCAGACCTTGAAAAGGTTTAATACAATGCCCCAAAATTCTCATGCAAAGAGAATGAGAGCCAAAAGAGAAATATGAAGTAGAGATAAGCTCAATTTATGAAACAATTTTATTCTGAGAGTGACATAGTCCATTCAAAATTTCCAAACCGTTAACTGCATTATAACTCAAAATCTACATCTTCAGGAGGAGCCACTGCCAAGGAGAACTGTCATCTTTTTTTTCATTTGCTAAATCCACTTCAGTTTCCTCTAATTACAAACTTAGGAGAGAAAGGTGGGAAGTGTTACTGCTTCTCTTAGTCTAAGTAAATTCATTCATGCTGAATTAATTTTTACAAACATTTCTGTTAACATTTACTAGCCAGACCCAATAGTCAGAAACTAGATTTTTGTCAAAAGCACTCAGTTTTCTATTCTTCATTCTTAAAACATAAGTAGTGGGACTCCTGCTGTTAAAGGAAATTTCACAATAGTTTGAGGATATGAAAGAATACACTGATGTCTAACATACTGAAATCCACATATTCAGGTCCAGAAAGATTTAACAGATAACCTGTCAATTTATTTATTTTTTTATCTGTGGCAAACCTCTCCAGAACCCCAGTGCAGGGGCTGTGATGTTTGTACCTCATACCTAGTATAACTAACTCTGACATTGTCATTTCTTGAAGTACATTATAAAAAGTTCTGTAAATGTCCCATTCAGCCTTCCAGGCTCAAACAAACAGGCTTTAGCTACTTGTACTTTAGCAGATCACATGGTACATATTGTTTAACATGTTTTTTTGTAGGCAAGCTACTGACCACAATATCCACTTCAATATCTGTCAGTGGAGCTCAGGTGGGGGTGTCATATATGTAGATCTATATGTGATTACATCATGAAAGGTAGAAAACTCAAAAAGAAAGGATCAAAAATGGCAGAACATAAAGAGACAAACACAAAACACTGAATGACTCTTAAAAGTGAATCACAAAACATTAAATACCTTTCTCCCATTAAAAAGTCCTATATCAGAAAACTACAGCTACACCAAACTGCACCATCTTACTCATGTGTGTTAACTAACCATATACACATACATATATATTATTTCCTTTGTGAAAGCATGCTATGAAGTCAACTGTAGCATGTTAAGAAGAGGAAGAAATAGGTGGCATTGAAAAAGAATTGCATCACCTCAAAACAGCATATGTGAGGACTATAGAGAAGATATGCAGCCATGCCACGTATAGGTTCATAAGCATGTACAAGGCTAGCTGTCCTTGGGGGCCATTTTAAGCCAAGCCATTTCCCTATTTTGTGCTTGCATTAGCCTAACTCATTTGGTTAAAGGATGGCCTCACCCATTCCATGATTGATAATTATATATTAGCCCTAATCAGAATAACTGGGATCATACCATAGATAATTTGAGGGGATCCATACATGAGATAAGGTATCTAGGAGCTGCCTCTGTCCATTAGTAGTGCAGGAGGCAGTCCTTTGGTAAATTTTCTGTTTCTCATCCATAGATCGATGTTGTGCTTGAATATGGACAGGAATGAACTTTTATAACTTTTATGTAGATGAGACACACTTGTCCCACCAAACCATTCTGTTTATGTTGCAGAAGAGGCTTAGATCCCTAGACAGAGTATTTCTGATGCCATTTGAATTGCTGATGTGCAGTAAAGCCATCAGGAGGATGCCTTGCATTCCAGACATAGGTCACCTCTTAGCAGTCTGTAGGAAACTGAGTACAGTGACAGACTTTGAGCTGATCCATGTAAGGCATGTTATTTAGGCCTTGTATTCTTTTAGTCAAATATCTCTGTGTGTGTTCCAGTTGTTGCATGTGTCTGAACAGATACATGGCAAAGGGGGCATTATATTCAATGACTGACCTAATGAGGACTGAGCAAAGGAGGAGAATGACTCCCCTAGATCTAGATACAATCCCTTTATTTATAAGCTGTGCATTACAGAAGGACTTTCTTACAACACTGGACACAAGTTAGTCAAAACCACTGTTCACGTAAGTTCCCAAATCCCGAATAACTCCTCTTAGGGCTGTATTGTTAATGTGGCAGTTCCCTGGGATAGATGATTTCCCAAAGGATACAATACAATAATGCTTCTTTTGGCATTTACTTTCATCAAATCATTTGGCTCCCTCATCTATGCTGTTTACTTGTTCTTCACAGCTTACTTAGTTTGAACTGTTTCTTATTCATTCTTTGGTGTTCTGCAGTTATGCTGTGTGCATAAACTGTCTACTGAGCACCACTTAAGGTGATTTCCATAGGTTCTTAGAACGGGGTGTCCTGTGAGTAGTTTCCTGGTCTAGATCTGAGCTGATTTTGAATGCATTTTAAAAGTGTTAGCTTAGCAATGTAGTCTGGATTATGCTAGGATTTTTTTTTTTAGTTTTGTAGTTCAGATATGTTTAATTAGCTCAATTTGCTTTTCTTTAGTAATATGCGATTATGACCATTTTGTATGCAATCCCATTTTATGACTGGCTGGGCAGTGTTTAGTTTCCATTTTATTTTTACTCTTTCTATTTTAACTAAGTTCAAATTTGTACTTCAGCAAGTTGACAAGTGGAAATAATTGTTTTTGAGGAGGTGTAGCATTTCATCTTTTGTTCTCTAAGTTATCTGTGGGTGAGTTAGGGCTGTGACTAACTAGAAGTTTTCTGATGAGTATACATTTAATGCACGTGCACACTACAAACATTACAGAGGACAGGCTTGAGATTTCATATTTATTTGTATGTGTATTACGTGTGTGTGTGTGTGTGTGTGTGTTGATTGAGTTTTCAGAAACTAAAAACTCATATGGTCGAGACCATATGATTGAGTTTTTGAAAACTCAAAGCTTTTGAATGGAGATTGCAGTACAATCTTCTTCTTCTTCTTCTTTCGGTTTTTCCCAGTTATGGGTCGCCACAGTGGATCACCTGTCCGCTCATGATTGGCAGTGGAGTTTTTACGGTGTTGAGTTGCCAGCCCAGCGCCCAAACTTCCACGGAAGGCACACACACACACACACACACACACACACACACACACACACACACACACACACACACACACACGCACACACACACACACACACACACACACACACCTAGGGCCAGTTTAGAGTATCCACCTACAGCATGTCTTTGGGATGTGGGAGGAAACCGGAGCACCTGGAGGAAACCCACGCAACCACAGGGAGGACATGCAGACTCCGTACAGAAGGCACCCCAGCCGAGGATCGAACCGGAGAACCTGTTGCTGTGAGGCGGAGATTGCAGTACAGTGCAGATCAGAAAATTAGCCCTTTTCATCACTGTAGTGCGATCTCAGAGTAGTTATATATAAAATGCAGGGGTTGTGGGGGGTGCAGGGGGCTTTCCCCCTGCAAAAACATAAAACAGTAAATTTTAGTGTTTTTTGGTGTTTTTTTTTTTATTTTTCGAGTTTTTGGAAAACTTGATAATCTAACAGAGACCCATATCTATATGTCATATGACTGCAAATTTCACTAAATCACAAATGGTCGAACATCACTCATTCAAAACTCATTTCACTGAATCACAATTGATAGAAAACTGTAATACTTTATATATAGTATGTGATGTCATTTTGGCTCATAGGTTGATAGAAAACTGTAATAGTTTATATATAGCTTCTGATGTTGTCATTTTTGCTCACAGGTTGATAGAAAGCTAGAATAGTTTATATATAGCTTGTGATGTTGTCATTTTTGCTCATAGGTTGATAGAAAGCTAGAATAGTTTATATATAGCTTGTGATGTTGTCATTTTTGCTCATAGGTTGATAGAAAGCTAGAATAGTTTATATATAGCATGTGATGTTGTCATTTTCTGCTCATAGGAGTTGCTAGGAAGTGAGCTTACAAGAGTATGTGCAGATTATTCATAACCCCCACATGTGTAGAAGTTTGTGTTTATATGCCAGCACTGATTCAGTGTGTGTAGTGTTTTGTCTTTTCTCTATGGCTGTGCAATCATGCAGTTAGTATATATAAGTGTGGGGGGGGGGGCAAAGCCCTCTACATTGCAGGGTACAGGGGAGCTTCCCTATGCAAAAAACAGGTTTGTATGGTATATTTGTAGCATAGAATGTTTTCAATTAATTGTGATTCAACCAAATGAGTTTTCAACCAAATGAATTTTCAGTGAATTGTGTCACTGAGATCTTACTCAGTGAAATGAGCATTTAATGAAATGTCATAGATCTCTCTCTCTCTCTCTCAATATATATATATATATATATATATATATATATATATATATATATATATATATATATATGTGTGTGTGTGTGTGTGTGTGTGCGCGCGTCCATGGCAGGGCTCACCACTCAGCTGTGTGAACATTGGCTTTAGATAATTGTCACTACTGAAGTGAGACCCAGAACCCATGTGCAAAAATGGTAAAAAGAGGTTATGGATGGATGGATATGTGTGTGTGTGTGTGTGTGTGTGTGTGTGTGTGTGTGTGTGTGTGTGTGTGTGTGTGTGTGTGTGTGTGTGTGCGTGTGTGTGTGTGTGTGTGTGTGTGTGTGTGTGTGTGTGCGTGTATGTGTGTGTGGGCGTGGTGGCATACTGACTAGTTAGGATGTTACAAATGCTATTTTGAATTTGTAATTACCATAAAGTATGTTGTGAGTTTATTAAAGATTCAGATTTACAACACATTACAAGAGTAAAGCAAGTATCGACAGAAGTTTAATTGAAAATGGCTGCAGGACTGCTGTTAAAGCAAGGCCCATAAACTAAGAAAGCAGAGAAATCTGCCTGTTTTGAATTAGGATTGTTCAAAATCAAGAATAGAGACTATGAAGTGAACCATAACCAGAGAAGAAGCTGTGAATTACCAGATGCATACCTTTGGATTTACCGGTAGCAAATCTAAAGCTTCCTTATGGATTTATCTATGGAATACCAGAAGTCTACCTGTGGATTTACCAATGAAGTTACCGAAGCCTACCTTTGGATTCACATTTAGAGTACTTATAAAGTACTGGGAGCTGCTGAGGTGTGAGCTGCATTACCTGAGAATTATAAGGATTCTTGACATTTCTCTGAGACTTCAAAACTTAACTTACAAAAACAGAACTGTAATACAATGAAAAGTAGTCTTGTTTTAATATTTTGTTGAATTTGAACTTTGTTTTAGATTTTACACTAGAAATAAACTGCATGAATGAGCCCATCTCTATAAACACACACACACACACACACACACACACACACACACACACACACACACATATATATATATATATATATATATATATATATATATATATATATATATATATATTAATAGATATAGGCAAAGATACAGCTATAGTATAGCTATAGATGTATACTTAAAATGATAAAAATACCCAAATGTAGACGTAATTAAAGCTGAAAACTAAAGGACGACAAAAACAACATTGACACTTCACTACACACGTGCTGAGGCTGACCATTTGTTTAATCACACACTTGTGTGATAGATGGACAGACAGATGGACAGATAGATGGCAGTTAGCATCTGAATGCAATTTCTTCTATGCCAAATCCCAAAATGCATATATCCTGGAATGTTTCTCACATTAAGTGGCTGCTACAGCAAGACTACTATGAAAAGAGGTGTTTTTTCATTGTCAGGGTGTTTGTGTTTTCCCATGGTTCTATGATAGTGGAATTCTTGCAGTTTTGGCAGGTATTTTGTTTGGCAAGTTTTACTCATCCTGTTTACTGTGGTGTTACTTTTCCACAGTGGTCACATGCATACTTGTATGTATATGTATATGTGTGTGTGTTTGTGTATATATACATATATATATATATATATATATATATATATATATATATATATATATATATATATATATATATATATATATATATATATATCTGGATCTAGGACTTTTGATCGAAAGATCAAAAGCCTGAATCCATTATTACCTAACACACGGAAAGCGCTTTCGTTAAAGTATGTTAAAAAAAAAAACATAAAATCTACTTGAATGCAGGGGGGAAGCCCCTCTACTCCCCCTACATTAATATTCTCACTCCGAGGTTGCACTAAGTGGGGTAAAGGGAATTTTCCCTTACCGCACCATAGTACGATCGGAACAGCAAGCATACTTATGCGAAAGTGCTGCTTTGGTGAACAGCACTTTCGTGCAAGTATGCTCACCAAATTGGGATTCGGTGAAAGATGCAGTCGAGCATCTGCACAGATCCCATATATGTCTATATCTAAAGCTATCTAATGATATATATGTGTGTATATATATATATATATATATATATATATATATATATATATATATATATATGTATTACCAAATAATCGCATTTTACTAACAAATGTGCAAATCCCCGAAAGTGTAAATGATAGTATTTCACATTACTGAACACTCAGATGATTACTATTGACTAACTGTGCAAGTAGTGTACCATCCCTTTAAATATTTTTAGTTTGTATTTGAGGAAAATGGAGGACAGTACATTTAACTGTGGTGGAACTTCCTAAAACTGGAACTTAACAACCTTTTAAAAAAGTAAGTGATTTTATAGAAAGGTACATTGCTACTATTATGTATTTAGTTAATGTATTTCTATGTATTTAAGTATTATTTTTTTTTTTGCTCAAAATTTTTTTATTAATTTTCAGATATAGCAATAACTTTAATTACATTTGTCTAAATAAGTAAAATGTTATAACCTTCTCTATACAATATTTACACTTGGCCTAAATATATATATAAGAAAAACCAATCTGTGAAAGTATTTAAGTAATGCGTTGACAAATATTTTCCTTTTTCCCTTTTTTTATTCAAGAAGAGTCTGAGTCCATTTTTAATGTTTCAATGAGAGAGAGAGAGAGAATCTTCTTCCAAGGGTTATTATTCCATGTTTTAGGAGTAATTCTCACTTCCTTGATTTTTATTTCCATCAGTGCTATTTCTTTCAATAGTCTCAAGAATTCTTCAATGGTTGGTTCAGAAGAGGATTTCTATTTCCTTGTAATGCATTTTCTAGCAACTACTAATATAGTCCATAGTAGATATGCGAATCATTTTTGTCATTTCTATTTTTTCATTAACATTCAAAAAAATTAGAGACTTTGTTAATACAAACGAATCTGTGAAAATAGCTTGAAGAAAGTTATTAATCTCTTCCCAATATTTTTGATATTAATACAATCATATAAAATATGTATCCAATCTGCTTCACATCTTAGTGAACATCTCCAACAAGTAACATTTTTGGATGAATTAAATTTGGCAAGTTTATTGGGTGTATAAAATGCTCTATGTAGAAATTTCCATGTGTATATCTTTCAAAATTCTGAGCTGGAAGTTAATTTAATAGAATACAATAAGTTAGTTTTACTTTCCACTGATAGATTTATTGAATGTCCTTTAGTAATGAAATTCCAGTAGTTTTGATGGGTTTTAATTTTATAGTTCATTAAAATTTTGTATAGCTTTGATGTTATGTTTGTCCAATTGTGATTATTATATATAACTTTGTACATGTAATTTGTGAATTTAGAACTGGTTTTAAAATAGGAATTATTAATTATTCTGCATAGATCTTGTGCATATGATAGTACACTTTGAACTACTTGCCAGTCAGTGGTTGGAATATCATATGTATTTTTTATTTGTTTGCTGTCTAGTGCTATCTGATTATTTATACAGTGCTGCCAGCATGTAAACTTTTTTGTTTCCCAATTGGTAAAAATGTTTTTATGTATCTTGTTAAAGACATTTTTGTGTAGCTGAAAGGAATTAATAGCTCTCTCCATACTTTTATATCTATATTGGTGTTAATAAATCTCCTAAAGGAATTGTAAATATAGTTTATATAGTTTAGATTAGTGGGTTTTGTTGTATTTTACTGAAAGTTAACACACAGAATATGCCATAGTTTGTTGTTTTGATCATTTAGCAGAAGATGTTTTATGTTATTTTCATTTAAAAAGATAATAGTATGTAGGGTTTCCAAATGGAAGAGTAGTTTGGATTTATCCAGTTTATAACTGTTCTGAAAATAGAAGCTTTAATGTATGTCTCTATATCTGGAAAGTTGATCCCTCCTTTTTCCTAAGGTATGATATAATGTGTGAAAGCTAATCTGTTTTTGTTTGGAAACTAGAGGAAATTTAAAAGAATTGTGTTGATTTCTTTTAAAGACTTTTTATTCAGTATCATAGGAATAGCTTGTGTTATGTAAATTATTTTTGGAAGTAATATAATTTTTATTAATTGTAATCTATCCTCAAATTTCAGATACAATTTATTCCATTTTACTGTATGTGCTTTTATAGTGTTTATAATATTATCATAATTTGTAGTTAAAGTTTCTTCTATATTTTCACATAGGGTGATTCCTAAGTAATTTATACTGGAAATGTGTTTACCAAATATATGGTTTGTATTTAATAGACTGTCACTGTTTTGTTCAGTATCATATAATTAGACTTTCTTTTGTTAAAGTGAAGAACTGAAATGAAATAAAATTTTTCCACTTGCACATCTAATTCTTGTAAGGATTCTTCCAAGATGGTTAGGGTAAGAAGTACATCATCAACAAATAAATTCATTTTGGAATTGAATTGACCATGTATAGCAATGCCTTTTATTTTTGAATTGCTATGAACTTGACAAAGCAAATAACTCTATAGCTAGTGCAAATAAAATAGGGGATATTGGACAACCTTGTTTTGTGACTTTAGTTATCTTTATAGCTTCAGAGGTAAATGACCCAAGTTTTACATATACAAAATTATTTTTGTATATATTTTTTATCAATGTGCTAAAAGGAAGAGGAAATTCATAAAGTTCTAGTGCTTTGAAAAGATAATCCCATTTTAATGCATCAAAGGCTTTTTCTACATCTAGTGCAATTAAAATGGCTTCTTGATTATCTCTAGCACATCTGTAAGGGTTAGTATTATTTGACTGTTATAAGTATGTCTGTTGTATATGAAACCTGTTTGATCTTCATTTATAATGTGTATCAAAGATTTTTTAATTCTGTTAACTAATATCGACATGAAGATTTTATAATCATTATTAAGTAATGAAATTGGTATGTAAGAACTACATTGTTTAGGATCTTTATTTTCTTTTATGATGGGTGTAATTAGTGAGTATCTCCATGAGGGCAGTGTTTATGTTATGTGTTTGTATTTTAATTATTTTATATAATTCAATTATTATTCCATTAATTCCTGGAGATTTATTGCATTTACTTTCCTTAATTTTTTTCAACAATTTCCTTATGGGAGATTTGTTTTTGAACATCTGATTTTAATTTTTCTGGCACTTTCTTTATTTTGGGAGAGTTTACTTCTATATCTAAGAAGTTGATATGGGCCTTATCTGTTCTGTAGTGTTCAGTGTAGTGATATTTAAAAGCATCAAGAATGTCACTTACATCTGATAATTTTTCCCCTTCATGAATAATGTTTGTGATGTTGTTTTCTTTGGTTTGTCTTTTGATTCTCCTTGCTAGATTATGCGTGTGTTTAGGTGATATAGAATATGAATTTAGTTTTACTTTTTCTATTGCCAGGTTAGTTTTATAAGTTAGAATTTCATTGTATTTTTATTTAGTTCCCAAATTGCTTTTTTATTGGTAGATGAGTTTGTTGAATCATTGTTATTAGTTTCCATAATTTGTTTTTGGATCTTATGTAATTCAGATTCTCATTCTTTTGTTTTATTATTAAAACATGTAAGGATATTACCATATAAGTTGGCTTCCAAAGTCCCATAATATTACGATATTAGTTTCTTCAGTATAATTTACGTCCAAGAAAAAGTGTACTTCTGAATCTAATCATGGTTTGAATTCTTTCAATTTAGTGATGTAGGCAAGTATTCTTATCATATATTTTTCAAATGGGTGTGTTGTTCTTATCATATGAGTTAATCTCTTAAAGTCTACTTGTAGTTTAAGGATAAGTGATAAGTCTGATAAAGGGCAAGGAATTATGGAAAAGTTAATTATGTTTGTATTTAATCCTTGAAATACAGACATTTTGTCTATTCTTGTTTGGGTATCAAATCTATGATCTTGGCGAGAAAATAATAATGAACTGTTCTCTTTAAATCCATATGAATCAATTAGGTGTAGATTTTCACTCCATTTTTTTAAGAATTTTTGCTATTTTGTTATTTATTTAACATTTGTTTGCCAGGATAGTTCGACTGGACAACAAGTGTCCATTTTCAGCACAGTCCTGGAGAGAAAAACTCCATAAGTTTACAGAGAGAAGAAAAATTTACAAAAGAGACATTACAGAGTAGTAGTATACAGATTGTAGACTTTACAGCCATTAGTATACAATAAGAGGCTTTTCCCTCTTTTGGTTGAAAATACAAGTGTACAGAATATACAATGAAAGTAGATAAGAACCTGGTAGAGTATTAAAAAATATTTCACAATTGAATAAGAGTATATAAATGTTTAAGTTTTCCATATATACATTCAAGCAAATATACATGCAAGAGTATACATACATATATATGCATACACATACATACATACACACTATGTATATATATATATAGGTCTACCCTGAAAATGCTGAAAGTCCTAAACGCCGACGAAGAGAACACCGACACCAGAAGATCAACAATGGAAAAGACCGTCAGTTGAGTATCCCGATGCTGAGAACACAGACATGTTAAGGTAAGTGTGCGATAGGGACGGACATTAGGGTCAGGGTATGGGTAAGGTAAGTGTGTGATAGTGATGGACGTTAAAGTAGGGTGTGGGTCAGGTAAGTGTGTGATAGTGACGGACTTTAGGTTTAGGGGTGGGTTAAGTCAGTTAGGGTTAGGGTGCGGGTAAGGTAAGTGTGTGTGATAGTGACGAACTTGAGGGTTAGGGGTGGATTAAGTGAGTTAGGGTTAGGGTGCGGGAAGGTAAGTGTGCGATAGTGACAGACTTAAGGGTTAGGGGCAGATTAAGTGAGTTAGGGTTAGGGTGCGGGTAAGGTAAGTGTGCGATAGTGATGGACCTTAGGGTTAGGGTTTGGGTTAAGGTTAGTGCATAGATAGTTGTGTATGTAAGGTTTAGTGTAGGTTTGTAAGGTTTTTGGTGTGCTTGTGTTGTGTGTGTGTTTTTAGGGAAAGGTATTTGTTTTGGTGCTTGTCGGGATTTTGGTTTGTCGGGCATGTGAAGTTTCGTGTTTTTGAACTTTCGGTTTCTTTCTGTTTTGTCATGTCGGTTATTTCATTGTCAGTGTTTTGGCGTGTCGGTGTTATCAGGTAGACCCATATATCTACATATATAGATATATATATATATATATATATATATATATATATATACATACACACACACATATATATATATATATATATATATATATATATATATATATATATATATATATATATATGTATATATATATATATATATATATGTATATATATATATATATACACACACACACACACACACACACACACACACACACACACACACACACACACACACACACACACACACACACACACACACACACACACACACACACACACACATACATACACTCATATATAGGTTATTGTTCACACATGGATAGGTATAGTTAGATAGTGTTGTTTGTGTTGTCCAGGACAGATGGGGTGTAGAAAGAGTAAGTGGATGAGGCTTCAGGGGGTCAATTACACGTGCATAGATGGTTGGTGAAGATGAGGGTGTGGAGTTTTGTAGTCTGAGGTCAGGGGGAAGGTTGTTCCATATGTTTGCTATTTCATGGGCAAATAGTGATTCCCTGGAGTTGTTTTTGCATGTGGTGGTTTTGATTAAGGCTTTGTTGGAGGACCGAAGTTGTCTATTTGAATTGTAGAAGTTCAGCATGCCAGTCAGGTCAGGGGGTTTCTCGGGATAGTACAGAATTAGACGAGCTAGGCTGAATTGATGGTACATTAATAGGTTCAGGAATTCAAGCCAGTGCAAGGGTTGTAGGGAAAGGCAGTGGTGGGATCATGATTTGGCATTGGTAGCGAATCTAGCGATTTTGTTGTAACAGATGGAAAGTTTATTAAGGCCAGTTTGTAAAGATTAGTTATAATTGGGATGCATAAAGTAGAGTAGACAGGAGGTGGGTCCTGGCTATTGCAATTTGAGATTCCGTGGTTAGATAACTTTTACAGCGATAGAGGGAACCTAGCTTTTTGTGGACTTTAGTGATGGTTGTTGATATGTGCTTTGTGAATTTGAGCTGCTGGTCAATGGTAACCCCTTGGAGTTTAGCCTCAGTGACGGGTGATTTGGGTTTTGCTGGTGGAAAGTATAGAGAAGGTAATACGAAGATTTATTTTGTTAGCAGTCTCTGAATTATCCAAAATACAGTTAAAGTCCCCTCCCATTATCAGATTGGCCTTATATACTTTGCTGATGAGATCTACATGTTTTTTAACTGTCCCTGTCCCTATGCCAGGAAACCAATACAGATTTACCAATGTCCAGAGTCTGTTGTTGAATTTTACTATTACAATTGCTAGGAGTCCTTCTCTGTCTTCGTAGTTATAAATGATTTGAGGGTTAGTAATTCTTCCATAGGATTAATACTCCTCTAGTCTTTTTTATATGAAGAATGAGATAATATTAAATATTAGAAGAATGAGATAATATTAAATATTCATTTAGATTCCATATGTATTTATCATTTGTTTTTAAATGAGATTCTTGGAGAAATATCACTTGCACTTTGTTTAATTTTAAATATCTTAGTAGATTAGATCTTTTCTTTGGGTTATTTAAACCATTAATATTTAGAGAAAGTAATGTTAAGTCCATCTATTTAGTTTGCTTTTGTGGTATACTTGTAGTTTAGTTCATCTTCAAAATTCTTTTATAGCACTGAGGTTGAATAATGTCCTTTTTAATTTTATTTATTATAACCATATTGGTTATTCTCTATTAAAAATATAAGTTAAATCTAGGTTCATGCCAATGAAAAAAAGAAAAAAATGTAAGATAAGATCAAACACATATAACCAAGCAGTCAAACATTTTAAAAATCCCTTTAACACACATGGAGTGATATATACTCCTAATCTGATAGACAAAAAATATATCAGATTATCTATCATACCTAACAACAAGTATAAATAATTAAAGGATATACCTCTCTTACAGCTCCATTTTGGTATCACTGGAGATGTGCTGATTTTATATAAGACTATCGGTATTTAACAAATTTAAATATCTAATATTAACTATAATCACAATATGGAAATTTGATTGTAAATTCTCAAATTATGATTTTTTACCTCTTTATGACTATGTTCATATTGATTACATTAATCACTCATCATCATCATCATCTTCTTTTGGCTGTTCCCGTTAGGGGTCGCCACAGCAGATCATCTGTTTCCATTTCTTCCTGTCCTCTGCATCATGCTCTTTCACACCAACCGCCTGCATGTCCTCTCTCACCGCATCCATAAACCTCATCTTAGGCCTTCCTCTTTTCCTCTTACCTGGCAGCTCCATCCTTAGCATCCTTTTCCCAATATACCCAGCATCCCTCCTCAGCACATGTCCAAACCAATGCAATCTCGCCTCTCTTGCTTTGTCTCCAAACTGTCCAACCTGAGCTGACCCTCTAATATACTGATTCCTAATCCTGTCCATCCTAGTCACACCCAGTGCAAATCTTAACATCTTTAACTCTGCCACATCCAGCTCTGACTCCTGCCTTGTCGACAATGCTACCGTCTCCAACCCATATAACATAGCTGGTCTCACTACCTTCTTGTAGACCTTCCCTTTCACTCTTATTGGTACCTGTCTGTCACAAATCAGTCCTGACACTCTTCTCCACCCATTCCACCCTGCCTGTACTCTCTTCTTCACCTCTCTTCCACACTCACCATTACTCTGAACTGTTGATCCCAAGTACTTAAACTCATCCACCTTTACCAACTCTACTCCCTGCATCCTCACCATTCCTCTACCCTCCCTCTCATTTACACACATATATTCTGTTTTAGCCCTGCTGACCTTCATTCCTCTCCTCTCTAAAGCATATCTCCACCTCTCCAGGGTCTCCTCAACCTGGTCCCTACTCTACATATCACAATGTCATCTGCAAACATCATAGTCCACGGGGCTTCCTGTCTAATCTCATCTATCAACTTGTCCATTACCACTGCAAATAAGAAAGGGCTCAGAGCTGATCCTTGATGTAATCCCACCTCCACTAAAAACATATCTGTCACTCCCACTGCAGTCCTCACCAATGTCACACTACCCTTGTACATATCCTGCACCACTCTTACATACTTCTCTGCCACTCCCGACTTCCTCATACAATACCACAACTCCTCTCTAGGCACCCTGTCATATGCTTTCTCTAAGTCCACAAAGACACAATGCAACTCCTTCTGACCTTCTCTGTATTTCTCCAACAACACTCTCAGAGCAAATATTGCATCTGTAGTGCTCTTTCCTGGCATGAAACTATACTGCTGATCACTAATCATCACCTCCCTTCTTAACCTAGCTTCCACTACTCTTTCCCATAACTTCAAGCTGTGACTGATCAATTTTATCCCTCTGTAGTTACTGCAGCTCTGCACATCACCCTTATTCTTAAAGATAGGTACCAAAACACTTTTTCTCCACTCCTCAGGCATCCTCTGACTTTCCAAAATTTCATTAAACAATCTGGTTAAAAATTCCACTGCCATTTCTCCTAAGCACCTCCATGCTTCCACTGGTATGTCATCTGGGCCAAAAGCCTTTCCATTCTTCATCCTCTTCATAGCTGTCCTTACTTCCTCCTTGCTAATCTGCTTCACTTCCTGATTCACTATCCCCACATCATCCGACCTTCTCTCTCTCTCATTCTCTTCATTCATCAGCCCTTCAAAGTACTCTTTCCATCTACTCAACACACTCTCCTCTCTTGTGAGTACCTCACTATCCTTTATCACCCTTACTTGCTGCACATCTTTCCCAGCTCCGTCCCTCTGTCTAGCCAATCGGTACAGGTCCTTTTCTCCCTCTTTAGTGTCCAATCTCTCATACAACTCTCTATATGCCTTATCCTTAGCCTTCGCCACCTCTCTCTTTGCCATGCCCCTCATCTCCTTATACTCATGTCTACTTTCTTCATCTCTTTGACAATCCCACTTCTTCTTCGCCAGCCTCTTTCTCTGTATATTCTTCTGTACTTCCTCATTCCACCACCATGTCTCCTTGTCCTCCTTCCTCTCTAAGTAGTACAAATTATATCGTGGTAAAGACTCCGAACTATGAGTAACTTACACTTCTAGAACAACTAATAACTATAGATACATAAAAGTTATTGAATGGTATGTTGAACAATAATATAATACCTCTTGTAATTTGTCTTGTATTTAATTTTCTATACTATTGTTTCTTTATATAACCAAGAAATATTTAATGCAGTTAAAGATTGCTAATAATAACATTGGTAGAAAAAATTCTTAAATAGTTTTATATTGTCAGTAATATTCACAACCTATGACTCAGTATAACAGTGCATAAAAAAGTGACTTCAAGCTTGCTGTGAGGTAATGCCATTTGTTTACAAGTGTAGTTAAACATTTCTCTTGTTTATATTTGTTGTACTTTATGGAATCAAGCAGTATTCTGTTCATAGTGCTGAACTTTACCATAGTCTATCAAGACAACTTTCTACTAAGTATGTATATTAGAGTACATTTGCCATTCATATGTATTGAGATCATAACAATTTTTGTCTCTTTTGATAGGTTTTACTCAACACTCACTCATAAGTCAGTGGTATGTATAGCACCATTGCCTTAAACTGTCACGTCAATGTCAAGAATTAACACTTTTAAAATGTGTTTAGTTTTACAATACTCATATGCATCTGTATGGTGTTAGCAACACTGCACAACATTTATCCAGCTGTACATTCCCATTTACGCTCTGCACCTCACTGATAAAATGTATTACATCATCTAAGTCGTAAGCATATATTGACCATGTGTCTTTTAAGTTCTTGACACTAACATGCAGCTAAAGTATTCTTGTGTCAATCAAATAAAAAAAAACTGTACAGGATTTAAAAACATTAAGCACTGGAGTGTTAATCATTCTCATACTGCATACTACTTTAAGAGCTGTTTCCCACCTTTTCCCATTGTTTATTATGACCATTGGAATTATAAGTGCTATGCAAAGCATGGTAGCTGTCATTCTTTCAGCTGTCTGAATTTGAGAAGGATCACTGTTTTGGGTTAATTCACTGTTAATATTGTCATATTAATTGCTCTACCCACTGAGTAACATTTTGTTGTTATTGAAAGGGAAATGGCTACAATAATCTTCTACTTTGCGTGTTCCTACCCTGTGCTTCCTTCTTCTTGTTAGTTCCATTGTTTCTATTTAGTGCGTGATTACAGCGCACTTTCAGTACAAGAGAAATAAGGTATAATTTCTCATCTGATCTGTTTGAATTAACTATCTGAATGCTTGTATAAAGAAGAGCTCGTGTACTCAGAAAACGTACTGTTTTCCTATTGATGTTTGATAGTGCTATGAGTCACTTTAAGGCTTTTTAAAAAAAGATACATCAGTATGTGAATACGCTTTCTTTGCACTTACTTGCAGTCACAGATTCTGTACATGCAGACGGGTTCCGTGTTTACTAAGTGATCGTAACAGAAGTGCGATATTCCCCATCTCTGTTTGTGTCTCAATTATACTATTCTTTCAATGGCTCCTGTGATTTCCAAATTTACTTCAGGTTAGTGTATTTTATTAACTGTATCCCACTCTGTCTCTACATGGCTGTATATCGCACTTCCTGGTATGCTGCTTTTGATACACTTTGAGTTGTTGTCAGTGAGAGGCAAATTCTGTTAGCTGCAAGTTGAAATTGCATTCCTAGAAGCTTGCAACTGTTTCACAGTTAAATATTGCCAATGCACAGCTTCTCAGAATGTTTCACTGTTAATTAAACGATTTTTAATAAAAAATAATTAATGTTCTTGAATTCAAAGCCCTCATTAAAATATTACTTTGGATCAATTTTTTCTTTAAGTAGCTTATTCCACATTAAAATACCTTTTCTAATATCACACACATTACATGTCTAAAAATTTTTGAGAATCCAGACTAGTTCAAATGTTATTCAAACTGACAAGATAACATTCATAATCAAAGTTTCCTGTAAGTTATTTATCACTCTTTTAATACTAGTTTAATTATTATTCATTTTATGATAGCATAAGTATTTTCTTTTACTATTAATGCAAGTGTCATATGTTATGTATTTATATATAACAACCAAGTAGAAAGAAAAGTGAAACAGGTGGAGGAGTGGAGGAAAAAGAAAGTTAAATGTACATACTTTTTGATCGGATGTTCTTAATCTTCGTTCAGTGATTACTGATGGGTAATCAGTTCTGTCCTCAGAACTGAGCCAACCATATGCCAAGCTTGCATCAGCCAAAAACTCTAGAGCTAAGATGTTACCCAGCATGCCCCTCTCCCTGTTACCTCAGATCTCATTTGCCTCGTTGACTAACGGCTGTGTCAAGCCACTTCTTTTGATTTAAGTATTTTTGTTCGATATTTTAATCAAATATTTTAACAATTTACCAAGTTTTATTGACAGCTAAGTCTTTATCTTACCCTATCGCATTATTTTTCAGTATTTTGAAATATTTCTTACCTTTTTAGGTAACCTTGTTACCATCGATGGTAATCTCCTCTTCTTTACCCTCTTGGCTAGCCTTTCTCATACCATTGTTGGTAATTTTTTCTTCTTTGAATAACGATGTCTGACAAAAAAAGGAAGTCCTGCTTTTTAAAAGGTGTTTAGATGCACATGTTTTGTGTGTATACTATTTGGGTGTCTCCCACCTCACTGTTGACCCTCTGTGTGGGATATGTAAGAATTTTTCTACTCATATCTTGAATGAGAGGAAAAATAAGTTTTTTTAAAGGGCCTCCTAAAAACTTCCTTCAGTAAGGCTATCTCTGGGCCAGAGGTTTCATCACCTCCTTTGAAGCCCCACAAAAAAAAAAAAAAAAAAAAAAAAAATGCAATGCTGAGACGTCCTTGAGGTCTCTTCCATCATCTCCACTGCAGACCCTAGAAACTGAGACTCAAAAAGTTAAAACAGACAGTACCATTGGAATTGACATCCACACCCTTTTTGGCTCCAAAGCACTCAGTGCGGACCCCTTCAGCACCGAAGTCCTCAGTGCAGAGACAGATTTGGCACCGTCTCTGGAATTGGTGCAGACCTCTTTGGCACCTATCATGGTGCAGACCTCTTCGGCACCAACCAATGGTGCAGACCCCTTCGGCACCAGTCATGGTGCAGACCCTTTTGGAACTGATGTTCTTTCCGGTTCAGACCTCTTCGGCACCAACAATTTTACCGGTGCAGACATTTTCGGTACTGACCTCAGGGTGCAGATACCTTCAGCACCGACCCTTTCGGTACAGACAACCTGTTCGGCCCTGACGACCTTGTTCTTTGTGCAGACACCTTCGGTACCATCTTTGATGGTGCAGACCTCATCGGCACCAGAGTTTTTGGTTCACACTACCGCTACAGCACCATTATCTTCGGTGCAGACATCATTCGTTCAAGTAGGATCAGGACTATCTATGCAAGAAGCCTCTCTGAGCAAGATGTTGTATGCCTTGTCAATCAACTGCTTGTGGCCAGAGGAATTTCTACCTCCAGTACATCTCTCCCCTTTGGAGGTGATCATTTTTCTCCACAGATTCCAACCTATTCTCCTGCATGTCCCACTGGTCATTTCTCAGGATAGTAGCTGTGCCACTGGTACACCTATGCTTCACAGCCCTCTTGAAACTCCAGACCAGGGGGTTGGTTCATCAGGGCAGAGTGTGCCCCGGGTTTCAAGGTTGTTGTGCTTGGTTCCGGGCTCCCATCCCTCCTCCAGTTGGCCAGCCTTCTGGGTCATGGAGAGGCCCTTGCCTCGGTAGGCAAGTCTATACTGTCAGAATCTATCTCCTCCTCTGGGCTGCAGTTGACGAAAGCCACACCTGTTGGACGCTGGGCACAGAAGTCTCAGGACACCCTCCCACAGGAGACCCCTTCTACATTGTCCTCCCAGAACTTCCCTCCGAGGAAGTACATTGTAAAACCACATGCAAGAGGAAGCACGTGGACTCCCCTGTAGAGTCCTTGATGGAAGAGACAGATTTCGATGATGGAGAAGGGTCCCCACAGTCACCCTCTGATGAGGTGTTCTTTGGTGACATCCTCAATATCCTGAAACAGAGAGGTGATTGGAAGTCCTCCAACCCTTCCTCAGAGGAGTCTGTGTTCCTGTAGGCTTTTTCATGCCTGGCCCCTCTACTTCCTGGGTTACTCCACCTGCCAACGGGCTTGTCCAGCTTGTCATGCAGCATGCATGGAAGGCTCCTGACACCACTGAAGCTATTCGCCGGAGGCCGGATAAAATCTTATCTGCCTCTGAGAGTGATCCCCACTGGTCTAAAGGTCTCCCAGTAGATGCCATGGTGGTGATGGCCACCACTAAAAAGGAACTGGCAGAAGAAAGCCAGACTATCCATCCACCCAACAAGGAGTCCTGGGCAGTGGATTGACTAGGGAAGCATGTTTTCACATCAACGACCTTTGCAGTCAGGTCCTTGGACTTTTTGGCACATTTCACCAGGCTTCAAAGGGACTTTATAACTGAGCTCTCTGAATCCTTGGCTGATGCTGTCTCTGATGAGGTCTGTGACAAAGTGTCCTCACAGTTAGCCACCCTTGAATCCGTCTCCAACTCCTCCATGCACCTGATTTCTCATGCCAAGGAAGGAGCAGCTAGAGTGGCAGGTGCAGGCATAGCCATGAGATGGCATGCCTGAATGCACCTTTGTGACTTTGTGGACTTCCTTACTGAATGCTCCCATTGAAGCCTCTTCTTTGTTTGCACCCAAAGTAAAAGACACACTGGCTAGATGCAAACAAGATGGTAAGACCCTATTTGCCTTGGTGTCCATTTCTCCTCCCTTCAGAGATTCTGTTCCAGAAATCAGAGGAGTGGAAATATGTGGCATAAGAAATCACAGGACCCTTTCCATGATGCACATGCTGAGTTCTCCCCCAGGGACAGAGGGGTAAACTCCAATGGAAGATTCTTTCTCTGGTCAACCCTGCCAGCACTCCTGAAGGGCGGCCCAGCTTTTTACCTCTGGAAGCAGTTGGGGGCGTTTCTCCTTATACCCTTCTGCATGGCAAATCATAACCACAGATTCTTGTGGATACTCACCAGAGGCTATCACATCCCCTTCAATCTTTGTCCTGTTCCTCTCAGAAACTAAAGGGAAGAAGCAGCACTACAGATATCAAAGCTGCTACAAAAAAAAAAAAAAAAAAGTCATCCAAATAGTCCCCCCAGACCAGATAAGATACAGATTCTACTCAAGACTCTTTTTAGTGCCAAAAAAGACTGGGGACTGGAGACCAATTTTTGATCTCAGTCTGTTAAACAAATTTGTAAAGGTACAGAAATTCCGGATGGTCACGGTACAGTCTATCCTTCCACTGTTGGAAAAAAATGATTGGATGTGCTCTATAGATCTTCAAGATGTGCATTACCACATAAAAATGGACAAACCATTGAGAAGATTTATTTGCTTCCATGTGGGAGCCAGTCATTAACACTTTTGAGGACTGCCCTTTGGACTCTCTACAGCCCCCAGAGTGTTCACCAAGTGCATGGCAGTCATCACAGTCCACCTTTGACTTCAAGGATTCCAGGTGTTTCTGTATCTAGATGACTGGCTCATTACTAGCCCCCCACCAGGCATTTAATGGAAGAAGCCCTGGCATACTCTGTTCATACAGCACAAAGCCTAGGCATTTCAATAAATTGGCAGAAATCTTATCTTACCCCTTCTCAGTCTCTAGAGTTTATCAGGGTTTTTCTAGACACAAGAAATTGCACAGACTCAAAGGTGCAAACAGGATTTAATCTGGTGGATGTCACAGAACTCTCTACAGTGGTCTCATCTCTTCACCCTCCGTAAGGCCAAGGCTACAGTGACTACGGATGCCTCTCTGATGGGGTGGGGGGCTGTTTCAGGGAAAGACAGTCCAAGACACTTGGTCAGAACTAGAGGTCCATCTGCATATCAATGTCCTAGAACTGAGGGTGGTGCTTCTAGCATTGCAAGCATTCCAACCCATCCTTCCATCAGGGACTATTGCAATACAGTCAGACAACATGTCAGTAGTCTAGTACATCAACAAACAAGGTGGAAAATCATACCCACTATGTCAGGAGGCCATGAGGATATGGCATTGGGTGATAGCTACCAACCTCTTTCTAACAGCAGTGCACATTCCCGGGAGCTCTAACGTGATAGCAGACAAACTGAGCACGTGCATTCTCCAACCTCACAAGTGGTCCCTCAATCCTCTAATGGCAGTGGAGATTTTCAGCCACTGGGGCTCTCCTTGCTGTGACCTCTTTGCTTCCCCAACCAACCACAAATGCAGCAACTACCTCGCCCTGATCCCCCCTCGGGGACAGTCACCCAGGAACGCTCTAGTCCACAATTGGCTCTCGGGTCTACTTTATGCATTTCCTCCTCTCTCCCCTCATTCCCTAATTTCTGAAGAAAGCCTGCTGGTTGAAGAGCAAAGTAATTCTCATTGCGCCATGTTGGTCTTGACAAATTTGGGTTCCCTTTCTATGGCCTCACCTGCTAGATCGACCATGGATTCTCAATCCAACACCAGAGTTGATCTCTCTTCCACAGAACCTGATTCACCCCAACTTGACCAGCCTGAAGCTCTCAGCTTGGCTCCTCCACTTCCTGTGATTGCCAGGCAGCATGACATTTCTTCCTCAGTGTGTGAAATACTTATTGCTTCTTATAAATCTTCCACCAGACTAACACATCTCAACAAGTGGAAAAGATTTACCACATGGTTAAAAGAAAAAAACGTATGGATCCTTTCTCGGCTCCTGTTTCTCTAGTATTGGAATACCTCTCAAATCTTTTTCAGTCTGGACTATCAGCTTCTACCATTCGAGTTCACTTGGCTGCTATATCTAATTTTCACAACCGTTACCAAGATTCCTCACTTATGTCACACAAGTTGCACAAAACTTTCTTAAAAGGTGTGATTCAGTTGAAACCTCCCATTTAGAGAACCAACGCAGCCTATGGACCTGTCATTAGTGATACAAACCTTGACAGTGCCTCCATGTGAACCAGCATCTTCTTGCAAACTCAAGTTCCTATCATAAAAGACTTTGTTTCTGGTCACCATTACTTCTGCCAGACATATTTCTGAACTCCAGGTATTGTGCATCAAACACCCATATTTGGTTTTCCATAAAGATAGAGTGTCACTGAGAACTAATCCATCCTTTCTGCCTAAAGTGATTTCTGAACTGTCTATAAACCAAACAACTGACCTGCCAGTTTTCTTCCCCAATCATTCAAACAGAGGAAAGTAGTGCCTACATAGCCTAGACATTCATAGACAAATCTGTTTTTATTTGGACAGATCAGTTTTTTCTAGCCTTTTATGAACCTAGATTAGGATGTCCCATTTTTAAGGTCACATTGGCTAAATGGTTGAAAGACTTTGTAACATTTATTTACAAAAGCACAACATCCCTTTAACTTGAACTGTAAGGGCCCATTCTACAAGGTCACTAGCAACCTCTGCTGCCTTTCATGCTAAAGTTTCTCTAAATGACATCTGTGCAGCTGCAACTTGGGCCAGACCTCATACTTTCATCACTCATTATAAATTGGATTTGGCCTCTAGAGAAAGAGCTTCATTTGGTTCAATGGTGCTCAGGAATGTCCTTCCATGAGGGCCTTCCAGGAATAAAGGTAGCTGGGGACTCTATTCCATCAGTAATCACTGAATGAAGATTAACAACATCAGATAAAGAAGTTATGTCTTACCATAACGTTCCATTTGTGTTGTTGATCTTCGTTCAATCATTACTTCCCACCCTCCTTCCCCCTTCCGAAGGTTTCTGGTGGATCTCATTGATCTATAACAGCAGGTCATTTTGACCAGAGGTAGCCTCTGCTTCTTTCTACAACTTGCAAACTCGATCTGATGTAACAGGGAGAGGGGCATGCTGGGTAACATCTTAGCTTGAGAGTTTTTGGCTGACCCAAGCTTAGCATATGGCCGGCTTGGTTCCGAGGATGGAACCGATTACCCATTAGTAATGACTGAATGAAGATCAACAACACAGATGGAACGTTATGGTAAGACATAACTTCTTTTTTTCTTTGGTATGAAGCTCATACCTTAATTTATTCTTTGAGAGTTTTGATGTTGACACCTTTGTGGAATTACAATTATATTTAAGGAAGCTTAACTTAAAAGTAATAAATGTTAAGAACGAGAAGGACCCCGTCAATACAGTTAGGACAACTTTTAAGAAAAGTAGTACTTTTAATCTACCCCTCCACCCTCTTATTAGTACATTTGAGAAGGCTATTAGGGACGAAATTTATGAGATTTGGGGAAGGGATAAAAAAATCTTTTACAACCTTAACAAAGTAGAGAGGGCTCTACTTGACAAACTGAGAAACGACAGGAGTATTCGTGTCATGGTTCCTGATAAAGGTGGAGGAATTGTAGTATACAACAGTATTGATTATACTGATGCTATGCAGAAAATTTTGTTTAATGAAAATTATTATTCAGTGTGTTCTAGGAATGAGATCTATATAGCCTATAGAAAAATAGATAGTTTCCTGTATGAATATTTGATGGATCAAAGAATTGACAAGACAGTATATGATTTTCTAACCAATTTGCATCCAAAAATTCCGGTCATCTTTGGGATACCTAAAGTACACAAAAGTGTTGAGAATCCTCCTTTTAGGCCCATTGTGGCCGCGGCTGGATCTAAGACCCATAATTTATCTGTGTATGTGGGCAGGAGGATAAAGCATGTTGTTGATTTATGTTCCCACCTGGTTAAAGACTCTTGGGATTTTCTTGGGCAACTTAAAGACCATTTGTGGCATGCTGACCTACACCTCTTGATTATAGATGTAGTTGACTTTTTTACCTCTATTCCAAAGCAGGAAGGATTGTCTTTTTTTGAAGAAACCCTGCACAGTTTATCTAATTTAGACAACGATGAGGTTAAATTGCTGAGTGAAATTATGGAAATCATTTTGGACAACAACTACATCTTTTTTGAGGGTGAATTTTACCAACAGGTCAGAGGTGTAGCAATGAGAGCGGCTTGTGCCCCTACTTATTCCAATTTAGTCTTACTGGGATGGGAAAGACAACATTTA